>NC_135211.1:42436938-42466938 GCF_052324685.1 Brachyhypopomus gauderio | reverse complement strand
GTACTTAGCACTACGAACATTTCGGGAAACCCACCCCTGATTTGCACTGGTTTGTGTTGGTGGGCGTGCCCTACGCCTGCATTCAGCCCGCCCCACCCCTGATGACAGCCATCACCGCTTTTCCCACACACACAGACATTGATAAAAAAAAAAAAAACACGCATTTCAAAACCGGAGTCTGGCAGGCTATAACAATGCGGGACAATGTCTCAATTTGCGGGACACGTGAAAAGTAATGAAATAGCGGGACTGTCCCGCACAAAGTGGGACATCTGGTCACCCTACCTATATTGTACTATAAACATCTCTATATCGCCTATATTGTACTATAAACATCTCTATATAATCTATATCACACTATAAACATCTCTATATCGCCTATATTGTACTATAAACATCTTTATATCGCCTATATTGTACTATAAACATCTCTATATAATCTATATCATACTATAACCATCTCTATATCGCCTATATTGTACTATAACCATCTCTATATCGCCTATATTGTACTATAAACATCTTTATATCATCTATATCATAGTATAAACATCTCTATATCGCCTATATTGTACTATAAACATCTTTATATCATCTATATCATAGTATAAACATCTCTATATCATCTATATTACTATAAACATCTCTATATCGCCTATATTGTACTATAAACATCTCTATATCGCCTATATTGTACTATAACCATCTCTATATCGCCTATATTGTACTATAAACATCTCTATATAATCTATATCATACTATAAACATCTCTATATCGCCTATATTGTACTATAAACATCTCTATATAATCTATATCATACTATAACCATCTCTATATCGCCTATATTGTACTATAAACATCTCTATATAATCTATATCATACTATAACCATCTCTATATCGCCTATATTGTACTATAAACATCTTTATATCATCTATATCATACTATAAACATCTCTATATCATCTATATTACTATAACCATCTCTATATCGCCTATATTGTACTATAAACATCTTTATATCATCTATATCATAGTATAAACATCTCTATATCATCTATATTACTATAACCATCTCTATATCGCCTATATTGTACTATAACCATCTCTATATCTATAAACATCTTTATATCATCTATATCATAGTATATACATCTCTATATCATCTATATTACTATAAACATCTCTATATCGCCTATATTGTACTATAAACATCTTTATATCATCTATATCATAGTATATACATCTTTATATCATCTATATCATAGTATATACATCTCTATATCATCTATATTACTATAAACATCTCTATATCGCCTATATTGTACTATAACCATCTCTATATCGCCTATATTGTACTATAAACATCTTTATATCATCTATATCATAGTATATACATCTCTATATCATCTATATTACTATAAACATCTCTATATCGCCTATATTGTACTATAAACATCTTTATATAATCTATATCATAGTATAAACAACTCTATATCATCTATATTACTATAAACATCTCTATATCGCCTATATTGTACTATAACCATCTCTACATCACCTATATTGTACTATAAACATCTTTATGTCATCTATATTGTACTATAAACATCTCTATATCATCTCTATATCATCTATATCAAATTTTAAACATCTCTATATCGCCTATATTGTACTATAAACATCTCTATATCATCTCTATATCATCTATATCAGGGGTAATCAATTAAATCTTTCCGCGGTCCATTTTTGGCAGATAGCTCAGACCTTAGGTCCGGATCCGCGGTGGCGAACGAAAGTTGTTGAGCGGGGGGGGGCGGCGCGAACGTAACACTCAAATGGGTGGTGAACGTAACACTCGTCTGAAAATAAATTCTCCGGTTTAAAATATAGTCTCCCGTTAAAATTTATTTGGCATTTGGGTCCGTATCCAGTTAATCAGGAATGTGATTGGGTCCGGACAGGACGGCGTTCGGGTCCGGATCCGGACCGCGGTCCGCCATTTGGTGATACCTGATCTATATCATACTATAAACATCTCTATATCGCCTATATTGTACTATAAACATCTCTATATCATCTATATCAGGGGTGGCCAACCCGTCAAGCTGTGAAGACAGTCAAATGGGTGTTTTCAAAAATAAAAAAACATTTTTGGCATTTTGGCAATGTGATTGGGTCCGGACAGGACGGCGTTCGGGTCCGGATTCGGACCGCGGTCCGCCATTGGTGACCCCTGATCTATATCATAGTATAAACATCTCTATATCATCTATATCAGACTATAAACATCTCTATATCATCTATATTGTACTATAAACATCTCTATATCATCTATATCATAGTATAAACATCTCTATATCATCTATATTGTACTATAAACATCTCTATATCATCAATATTGTACTATAAACATATCTATATCATCTATATCAGGTGTCGGTAACCACTGTTGGCACACTGAGGCATAATCACTGGCACGCGGCACGCTGGACCAGCATCAGCAAAAAAATTTATAGACACCCCCCCCCCACTTTTTCAAAAGCCGGTTTTGGTCCCCTGCAGTTTTCCCGGTTGAAAACAAATATTTAAATAGCGACGAATCAAGTGCTGGGACCATGCAGAAAAAACGACCACTCTGAGTTCGCTGAAATAAATCAGGTCTATTAGTAGTTCACTCTATATAATGACTATTCAATGAATTATACGAATACATCCATTACTATTAGTTAATCAGCTAATTGGGCTGCAACCAAAATATAAACATTGGGAGGAGGGTCTTCACTATTAGCCCAACCCTAGTGTACTGGGAGGAGGGTCTTCACTATTAGCCCAACCCTAGTGTGTACTGGGAGGAGGGTATTCACTATTAGCCCAACCCTAGTGTACTGGGAGGAGGGTCTTCACTATTAGCCCAACCCTAGTGTACTGGGAGGAGGGTCTTCACTATTAGCCCAACCCTAGTGTGTACTGGGAGGAGGGTCTTCACTATTAGCCCAACCCTAGTGTACTGGGAGGAGGGTCTTCACTATTAGCCCAACCCTAGTGTACTGGGAGGAGGGTCTTTACTATTAGCCCAACCCTAGTGTGTACTGGGAGGAGGGTCTTCACTATTAGCCCAACCCTAGTGTGTACTGAGAGGAGGGTCTTCACTATTAGCCCAACCCTAGTGTACTGGGAGGAGGGTCTTCACTATTAGCCCAACCCTAGTGTACTGGGAGGAGGGTCTTCACTATTAGCCCAACCCTAGTGTACTGGGAGGAGGGTCTTCACTATTAGCCCAACCCTAGTGTGTACTGGGAGGAGGGTCTTCACTATTAGCCCAACCCTAGTGTGTACTGGGAGGAGGGTCTTCACTATTAGCCCAACCCTAGTGTGTACTGGGAGGAGGGTCTTCACTATTAGCCCAACCCTAGTGTGTACTGGGAGGAGGGTCTTCACTATTAGCCCAACCCTAGTGTGTACTGGGAGGAGGGTCTTCACTATTAGCCCAACCCTAGTGTGTACTGGGAGGAGGGTCTTCACTATTAGCCCAACCCTAGTGTGTACTGGGAGGAGGGTCTTCACTATTAGCCCAACCCTAGTGTGTACTGGGAGGAGGGTCTTCACTATTAGCCCAACCCTAGTGTGTACTGGGAGGAGGGTCTTCACTATTAGCCCAACCCTAGTGTACTGGGAGGAGGGTCTTCACTATTAGCCCAACCCTAGTGTGTACTGGGAGGAGGGTCTTCACTATTAGCCCAACCCTAGTGTGTACTGGGAGGAGGGTCTTCACTATTAGCCCAACCCTAGTGTGGATTTCAGAGTCTCTCGGCCCCCTTCATGTCCTCCTCACTCCTCCCCCCTTTCTGCCCTTCTCCTCCTGTGTCCCCGCCTCAGTGTCCCCAGCTCTCTAGCCCTTCTCTGTCTCTCCTGGGAGTTTGAGGGCTGTGGACAGAGATGCGAGTTCATCTGTTCTGACAAAGTGGTTTTCAGCTATTCGTTCCAGCGCTGTTGAGCTGGGTTTAGTGATCTTTCAACACGATTCAATATAACACACACACACACACACACACACACACACAGAAAGAGATCTAATATACCATGCCTATATAAACAGGTTTTGTTTTCCATTTAAGGTTTGCAAATCGAGCCTCTCATTATTTCGGGGATCGTTGATTACAGACTACTGATGCAAGTTTGTCTTCAGTGGCAGGGCCAAAGCCAGGAGCTTCACCGCAGGACAGACAGAAAAAGGCAACCTGGTTGTCCTTACCATTTAGAGAGATGGACAAAAAGAGAGAAAAGGAATACAGAAGAAAGAAAGAGTGAGAGGGAGAGAGCAATTTAAAAACACTCCATATTTGCTGGGATTTTACAGAGCACTCAGTCTGCCTGACTAGTCCACTTACCAAACACACGTGATCAATAGTGATCAATAGCAGCCCAGTCACAACATCAGTACATACTGCCTTAAATGATCAACTTTGCCCCCAATTATAACACCCATCAGCACCAGATCAACATCGTGGCGAGCTTCTTTCTGTTTGGGATGGATGCCTTTAAAAAAGTTTGCCTGGAGCTCAATGCGCTAGTGTGTGTGTACGTGTGTGTGTGTCCAGATCCAAACCTGGTTAGGATCTTGCAGTGAATTCTACAGTGGGGTGTTTTGGTTCGAGAGTCTGCAGGTTGTCGATACCAGTCATGTGTGGCTTGTGAACTTGAAGTGTTCCACTCAATTAGCTCACGAACGAGCTCAGATGTGTTGGGGGTGAGGTTGGCGAGGCCCACGACCCCACAGGACGCTCAGTTTCACACCTCAGCACCATCACTGTGAGTCCTTTGATGAAAACTCTTCTGCAACAGTGAGGTCCAGATGCGGAAACAATGGATTATGTGGTACCGAAGCTTCCTGTGCCGGGAGGCGAGAGCCGTGATTGGACAAGGCATACAAAAGCGGGCCATGGGTGTTCCCAGAAATCTGATCTCCTGAAGAGTTTGGTTTTGAACATCGAAAGGCTTCATGACCAACTCTGCAGGTGGGGATATCGACAGCAATACGGCTGAGCGCTTCGGTAAAGAATCCTTGGACCCAACGCCTGGCTCACACACAAAGGTGACGGGTTATCTGTGCTGCAAAACCGCCGTGAACCTCTCGACTCTGCAAGCGAGGTCTTCAGGTGAGCTGTTATAATAACCTATTTTCGAGGATCTCATCAGTGTTTCGTAACGCCTTCCTTCACGACCGCAGCGTTCTAGAACGTCGGGTCCATCCGGACCGACCGAGCGCGGGGTTCTAGAACACGGCCCGCGGTCCCGCGCGGCAGGAGGTTCCGCTGGTGAAAGGCAGGACGCCGTACGAGGCAGGCGGGTTCCAGCTTCCTGTGGGAGAAGGACCCTAACGAGCTTGACACTGTGTTCCCTCCAACACACTCCTTCTCCCTCTACACTTCCCTCAAACACACTCTGCCCTGCCTGGGATGACAGCATCTAATTATGTCCAGCCAAGATACACTAGAATATGTTCCAGACCCCCCTCTCTCTCTCTCTCTCTCTCTCTCCCTCCCCACACTCTGTTGATGATGAGTCACTACTCATGCATGATGTGTTATCTTCCAGCAGAGACCGGGGGCCGTATAAGACGTGTACACTGCTTGTTCACATATCAGAGCTCGAGGGGATTTGGGATGAGTGGGGGACAGGTTAAGGGGGATGTATTAACGTGGAAAAAGTTAAAAAAGTGTTTGACAAACTCTTTGACAAAGTTATTTAAAAAAAAAGCCAAAATGCCTCTCTGCCCCTTCCTCTGACACACTCCTCCCCCTTCCCTCTTTTTCCTCTTTCTCCTCTCTCTCTCTTTCCGTCTCTCATGCATTCACATGTGGTTTTCGACTTCGTGTAACAAAACAGCTCTTTGTTTTGCTCTATGCCGAGACCACAGGACGGATCTTTTTCGCTTGGTCGGCTCCCCCTGTAGACACCTCACTGCTCTCTTCTGTTCCACACGCTCAACAAAAGGTTGCGAACACACATCGATAAAGGGGACACTGACTAAAGCAAAAGGTCCATGCAGACAGGGGGCGCTCTTGATCCCAGAGTAAGAGAGAACATGGAGTTGATTTCTCAGGACTCCGTTATCATGACACGGTGGGCAGACATGCGATTTTTGCAAGCATTGAGTCAGCCGAAATCACAACGGCCATCTTTGAGAATGCCAACACCGAAAGGACTTGAACATAAGCACTTATGATGACTGGGAGTTCTCCTGAAACCTTCATGCTGGCAAGCAAGACTTTATCAGCACCCCCCTAAACCAGTGCTCATGGTGGATAAGCCTTATGAATACATTCACATCCTCTCCCCAAGAGCTCATCTTGAGCAAGAAGACCTCAGATAGTATAGCTTCATAAGATTCGTAAGTCCTCAGAAGACCTCATAAGTCCTCAAAAGAGACCTCTTGAGCTCGCAGGTCATGCACCTTCCTAGGCCTGCACTTATTCTAGAGGCATGTGTCATCATAAGTGTGTGTGTGTGTGTGTGTGTGTGTGTGTGCACGAACCACAGGTCTCAGGACATGGCTGGCCATCTCCACAGTAAACCACGCTCCATCAGACAGTGTCTCCGCTATACACGATGGTGAGGAACAGGTGAGGGGTAACCTGGCAACTGTTCTCCGGGACTCTTTCGTCTTAACGACAGGTCACATATCACAGGGCTGTGTGGCCCTTGGTGTTCCAGACAGAGCTTGAAATCAACGTCTGAATCATCGCTGACTTTGTTGGGAAACTCCGCTGGGCGTATGGCCTGGTTGATAATCATCAGGGCTGCTAAACAACTTGGATGGAGAATCACTGCAGACCTCCACTGAGGAGACAAGGGACATTAGTTCTGAATACAGCTCACAAATTACTGTCTGATCACTGGCATGTGTGTGTGTGTGGGTGTGTGTGTGTGTGTTGGGGAGAGGGTGGTTGTTGCCTTTGGTGAGCACAATAAGAACAGTAAAGCAATAAAGTTCTAAGCAGTGAAAGCTGTAGTTGTCTGGCCTCCTGTGTTCCTCGTCTCTGCTGCGTCTTTCTGAAGAAACCCCAGGAAAAAAAAAGGTTGACTTACTTGCTTCTTTCATTCCTTCAGTACATTTGCATTTAGGGCATTTAGCAGACACTATTAACCAGCGCGACTTACAAAGAATTCATTAATTCACTAACTTCATTCACACATTCAACAACAGGTAAAATCCCCACTCAAACTCCATTTTAAGTAGGGCACATAAGTCTCTTATAATAGTAAATACTTTTCATTTGTGTGAGAAAACCGTATCTGTAAGCGACAGTGAAAAGCAGCAACAAGATTTAACCTAATTTAGTCCTTCTACTCCACTTATGAACGATACCAATAGAAAACAGATTTAAACATAGTACTAGCCAGCTCTTTTGGAATAAAAATTTGTATTGTCACTCTTTGTAGAATCGTACAAACGACTCTATTTACCGCTGTTTCCCGGAACCATTTAAGAGGCCGAGGTCAATCTAGATTGCCTCCCTTAAACGCTGCAACCACTCTATCTTCCCTGTGAGAGGAGGGAGGTTATTACCGCCTCCCGCCAAGCAGCAGTCTGATACGAATCTGAAATTAAACCCCTTTTACACTGAAACCTCCCCTCCGTGCCGCCGTTGTCATTGTCGTTCCCGCCGCCTCTGCTGCTGTAGCGGACGTGGACATCACTCTCGCTCACCCTCCACCCAAAATGGCCGCCGGCACCTCAGAACAATTACGCTGTCCGCGAGACTTATGCGTGAGTTTCGTCCCGCGCGAAACGACTTCGTCCGACATTATTCGTCCGAACAACCTTAATGGAGGGGGCCGGATGTAACGGCCTGCGTCTCTCGCCTTCTCTCTCCCCACATGATTTTAATTTCGGCTGCGTATATATTTCTTTTCTGCGGGTCGATACAGACATAGTGTGCTGTACTGTGTAGCCTTCAGGAGTGAAATTCCCTCGCACCGTACAGCCCGGTTCAATCTATGGTGGGCCACGAGAGCGGGCGCCTGACATTTTCTACCATTTTGTGGTGATGACCTTTAATTAAAGTCGTGGTTGATGGCCGTGCATAATTAACTGAGGCAGGACACGCAGCGTCTGCACTGGCAGAGTGAACCTTTGATTGTAAAACTCCCTGCATTTCCGAGGAACTGATGACGATAATAACGTAAAATAAATAAAAATACAAAATAAAAATGACCACAATATGACGTATAATCTCTAAATGGCCATACAAGGATTTATTAAACATCTGGCTTCTATGAAAAGGTCAAAACCAAAATGGATCTGTGTGTGCGCGTGTTTTATGCTGATGGTAAATTGTATAAATTCTCCCATCATCATAATCAGGTAGGAACTTAAGTTTTCCTCGAGGAGCAGGAGTGGCATTACCTACACAACACCTGTGCAAAGAAGTCACCGACTCCCGTAAACTGCGGCGCGACGGCACTTTTGTTTCTGGTTGAAGCGCTATCACTCGGTAAACACAGCTGCGCGCGACCAGAACGAGGCCGACCTTTCCTCCCTCGCGCCACGGAACGTGACGATCAAGCACACCGAACCTCTCGCGCTCTCCCCGAACCCTGGCTACACGACTCGCTCCAACAAGTGGAATTAATCCCTCACAAATGAATTCCGGCATTGCAGGCAGATTAAAAGGTCGCAGCATTCTCCAGTTGTTAAGTAGCCGTGTACTGCTTGCGGTTATCTACAGTGTGTTTATCTAAAGTTCACGTTTATCTCCTAGTGTGGCACACACGCCCACCTCGGAGAGGCTGGAAACGCGGCACTTGAAGGCAACAGTCATTATCTTTAAACGAAGACCGTTATGAACCGAAACATTTTCATGCAATGTTTTTGTCACTGTGAGCCTTGTTAAAATGTATTGAAATCTTTACAGTCTGTTACTTCCGTTTCTCGTGTGAATTAGTGGTTGAGTTTAACACCGCACTCTGTGGACCCCGGTCCAGTTCCCAGTCCTGGACGTCGTAATCACCCGGACTTTATTCTACATGGTGTAACTGGTTGGCCCAGGTGGATGGAGGGTGGAGATTGGGCCCTTGGGGCTTTGATTTCAATCCGCATTTTGTGGCGACCACGAAATCCAGGACTGGATTTGGACGGGAGGTGGTGGTGTGGAATGACAGAGGTGACATACTGGTTGAAACTCACGCTGGATGCTGATTGGATGTTTATGTGGAACACACTTTACAATGTAAATGAAGGAAACACCTTTCCTTCTGGTCGTCAAGGGCAACCGCCCTCACCTGTCACACAGGAACAGGAAAACGGCTCGCAGCTCTGGAAAAGAAAACCTTTTCTTTATTTTCTCCATCGGCCAGTCAGGCCATGGCCACACACACACACACACACACACACACACACACACACACACACACACACACACACACACACACAGAAACTTTGAATCCTCTCACTGAAGTTTATGCTGAGCCTTCTTTCCCTCTGGCTGTGCAAACACAAGTCAGACACACTTGAGCTTCAAGAGGCTGTATTAGACTTGAACCTCTGCACCTTGGGAGTGTGTGTGTGTGTGTGTTGATCTAGGGACATGAGTCATTATGCCCTCCAAATAAACTTATGCTGACGTGTGAGACAGGAGTCAGACTGTTTCATCAAACTCAGAACACTCACCCCTTCACCCACTCACACACATATTAACCCTCCCACACACACACTAAAGCCCCCCCCCCCCCCCCCCCCCCACACACACACACACTAAATCCTCTTGCTCCACACATGCACACATAAACACACAATGATCTGGGTGTGTCTGTCTTGGCATCAGTTTTCATGTGTGTGTGTGTGTGAAGGTAAAAACGAATCAAAAGTGCTGACACCAGACCGATGGTTAAGACCACCCACCATGCACTCATCCCTCTACCTCTCCCTCTCTCTCTCTCTCTCTGAATACATCTCTCTCATGTCTGCCCCCCAGACACAGACCAAACACACACACACACACACACACACACACACACACACACACACACACACACGGACTGACCCCACTGTCCTATTGACTGCAGTGAGTGATCTGTCCGAGGTACAGGAAGTGTGACATGTCTGTCCCCTCCGCCCGACAGAAAAGACAGGGCAGAGGTCAGGAAGAGTTGTCAGAGGCACTCCTGCTGTGTGTGTGTGTGTGTGTGTGTGTGTGAGTGAGAGAGAGAGAGAGAGAGAGAGAGAGAGAGATGGGGAGATGGGAAGAAAGATGTGTGTTGTTGACCTTTTATGACTGTGTTAATGTGTGTGTGAGTGTGAGTGTGTGTGTGTGTGTGTGTGTGTGTGTGAAGAGTGAGAGACTGACATTCCTGTTTTGTATCTATGTGTGTGTGTGTGTCTATGTGTGTGTGTGTGTGTGTGTGTGTGTGTGTGTGTGTGTGACGGCGGGTGGTTATCCAACACTCCCCCCGTCAGCAGTGTTGTAATCACCCAGCCCATCTCCAGAGTGAAACTGAGCATTACAGCCCCTAGGGCCAATACTCCATCACCCTCACCTGCAGACCACCAGGGCAGCCAGCTCTGAGGGGGAGGGGCACAGGCCAAGCTCGCCCACAGGGGGAGGGGCACAGGGGCAGCCCACCCTCAAGGGGAGGGGCACAGGACCAGCCAAAAATGTCTTTTTTCTCCTTCCTTTCAAACGTTGAGTGGTCTGAGAACAGGTTCGGAGCACAGAGAGAAGACCACGTGAAACCATCTTTACCACATCTTCACTTCACAAATCATCACCAAAGCACTACAGCACACAGGCTTATATAAAATATTTTATCCTTTAAAAATGAAATGAGTACGGGAGGAAGAAACGTGAAGAGATTTGACCGTCCCTCCCATCACCGGCAGGGCCGGAGTAGACATCTAAACGTCCTGCAGGGCCGGAGTAGACATCTAAACGTCCTGCAGGGCCGGAGTAGACATTTAAACGTCCTGCAGGGCCGAAGTAAACATCAAAATGTCCTGCAGGGCCGGAGTAGACATCTAAACGTCCTGCAGGGCCGGAGTAGACATCTAAACGTCCTGCAGGGCCGGAGTAGACATCTAAACGTCCACTGCGCTGATGTCCACAGCACAGATTAAAAGTAGCTCCAAAGTGTTTTTTTTACTTACTGTAAAAGGTTGGGATGATGACAAGATGATTGAAAAGAGAGGAGAAGAGAGAGAAGAGGAGAAGAGAGAGAAGAGGAGAAGAGAGAGAAGATAATAGATCTGTAGCGCATGTGCGCCACCATATTCATAAAAACAGCTCACCCTAGAATAAACGCACCACAACCATGTTTCTACGGTTACCGGTCAGCCGTCCCGCCTTGATGATGGGTCCAATTACCCGTCCACCCTGTTTATGGTGCCATTACTGCCGTGGTGTTTCCAGGGGTCTGTCAGAGACGCCGAGAGTGGAGCAGCGTTAGAAAGACGACCCTTCCTCTGTTTGCAATTAACCTCGTCTCTCGTCTCCGCCATCGGAGAGACGTGTAGGAGCTGACGGAGGAGGTTGAGGGAGAGGTAGAGGGAGAGAAGGAGAGAGGGAGAGAGGGAGAGAGGGATGAGCAGGAAGTGGTCACTATATCCTGGGCAGAAGTAATTTACACTGAAAAAATGGCTCAAGAACCCAAGTGTGGAGATGCAGTTCTACAGAGCTTCTTTAATATTACGTGTGTGTGTGTGTGAGTGTGTGTGTGTGCATGTATGCGTGTGTGTGTGTGGGTGTGTCATGTTTAAACTCTCTCAGGGAGCATTTAAGCTTGGCTTTCAGTGTCTAGTTATTCTCCTCGCATTAGTAATTTACCTTCTAAATGGAGGAGCTCTCTCATAAAAACACACGCACCCTCCTTAATGAATACAGTGGTGCTCAGAGAGTAAACAATGGAAGAAAAACAGGCAGATAAAACTGTTTAAGAGTTCCTCAGCCAAGAGCGTGCTGGGACAACCCCCCCGATCAGCAGGGAGACGACCCCCCCAATATGCATAGAGACGACCCCCCTATCTGCAGATCAGAAGTCCCTCTTGTCTTTTATATTTCTTTCTAGTTCAAATTGAAAGAAAAGCACTTAAAAAAAATAAACACTCTACGTTAAGTGTAAACACAGGTGTGGTAGATTGGTCATGCAGAGCCCGGGTGGATTGAAGAGTTTCTCCTCCATCTCCTCGAAGAAGTTCTCAACTTGGAGAGGAGCGTAGATCCCAGCCAGTTCTCTGAAGAGCCCCCCCTCCCCCCCCACCTGGGTGCTCACCTGGGTGCCTTTGTGAAGGTAACCCCGCCCCCTAGCGTGTTCCACTACGGCTTTGTGGTTCAAACAATTTAAATGATCTTTTTTAGATGTGTTTTACGTATGTGTACACTAAACAGTCAGCACTAAACAGCCTGGGTATTGATGCAACATAACTGGTAAGTATACACCATCAGCTATGCATTTGAGGTCCTTTAACACCCCCCCCCCCCCCCCCCCCCCACCCCAAGGACACCTATGGTACGACCCAACAACATAAAGGTGACACCTGCTGGCGGCTCTGTGGGCCAGCCTGGGACGTATCCGTGGTGATGGGACAGTTCGCCTGTTTTCGCCACAACAGGTACAGACAGATGTGTTGATCCTCCCCTCTCCACTGCTATATCACCTCCCCTTTCTCTCCTCCTCTCCCCTCTCCTCCCTCCTCCCCTCTCCTCTCTTCTCCTTCCCCCTCTCCTCCTCTCTCTCACCTCCACTCCGTCACCTGTAGGTATTAACCATGGGCAGTCATGGCCATGTGGTAGGGAACTGGTCTTGTGACTGGAGGGTCGTGGGTTCGATTCCCAGACCTGAGGCCATGACTGAGGTGCCCTTGAGCAAGGCACCTAACCCCAACTGCTCCCCGGGCGCCAGGCTAGGGCTGCCCACCGCTCTGGGTACGTGTGATCCACAGCCCCCTAGTAATCACTAGTGTGTGTGTGTGTGTGTGTTCTAACTGCACAGATGGGTTAAAAGCGGAGGACAAAATTTCGATTTTGGTGTAAAAAATCACAATTGACAAAATACGGCACATTTACAATTATGAAAGACATGTATATACATGTGATTCTATAATTCTATATGGGGTATGAAGCTCTTGCGCAGGAATGTTCCTGCTGTGCGCTCAGCCGAAGAGCTCGTGCCCACAAACCAGCCAACACAAGTCAGCAGGACCCTCAGGTGGAAGTGGGTTCATCACAGCGGTTAGGTTTTCATCCTGACTGTGCACACCCCACCAGGTGCCACGGATGTTTCTTCCTGAGCTGTGTGTGTGTGTGTGTGTGTGCTTGGCTCAGAGTAGCAGCTGCTATGTGTGATCAGTTTTTTCTGTCTAAATACACTCACGGGGAGTGTGTGTGTGTATGTGTGTGTATGTGTGTGTGTGTGTGTGTGTGTGTGTGTGTGTGTGTGTGTGTGTGTGTGTGTATGTAGTTTTCACCTTCATGCCTGCGTTGCTTTTTTCACATTAAACACAGAAGTGTGTATGTGTGTGTGTGTGTGTGTGTGTGTGTGTGTGTGTGTGAATGTGTGAATGGGTGTGAGTGTGTGTGTGTGTGTGTGTGTGTGTGTGTGTGTGTGTGTGTGTGTGTGTGTGTGTGTGTGTGAGTGCGAAGGTGAAGGCATCTAATTATCTTAGCTCTCACCTTCACACCTGGAATGTTGCTGTCTGCATGAGAAATTGTGTGTGTGTGTGCGCCTGTGTGTGCGCGTATGTGTATGTGAGAGTGTGTGTGAGTGTGTGGCATATTTGGTGACAAAAAGTAGCAAGGCTCTGTGAGAATGCATTCATCTGCTGAAGTGAACGTTCTTCTCATAGTGCCTGTTCAAATATTTGAACAGCCTTGATGACCCACACTCAAGTGTCTGATAATCTGCCATGTAGCCAATGGTCTGATAAGATCTGAATCACACCCATAAAGTGCCTGCTGTCTCTCAGCAACTCATGACACACACACGGAAACAGACACCACTTGCTCCGTGTTGGGCTGTGTTGGTTTCTAAGGTGAGGTTAGATGGCAACGCGCCCGCAGTGATGGCCAATAGAAAGACACATTACTCACATCCGCCAGGTAACCTCTCGTGAAGGAGGGAATGAGAGCATAAGATAAGAGTGTGTGTGTGTGTGTGCGTGTGATAGATAGAGAGACTTTGGCTTTAAAAAGGCTTTTATTTTAATGCTTACATATCAAAATCTAATCATAATATAAACTAAGTTAATAATTTTTACACAAAAAATATGCATACCTGTGTTTATTAAACAGTTGGTCTTGTGGAATTAAACACAAACTTCTGAAAAAATATTAGTGTGAAAAGACAGATAGAAAGTGTTATATAAAATAAAGTGTTGAATATGTTGCTATCTTGTCTGAGACAGGTAGAGGGAGAGAGAAAAAAAGAGAGAGTTAGAGGGAGAGAGAGAGGGAACAAGAGAGAGATAGAGGGAGAGGGAGAGAGAGAGGGAACAAGAGAGAGATAGAGGGAGAGGGAGAGAGAGGAAGTCTTGGCCACTGTTCAGTGATTAAATGCAAGTTACTACAGGTACAGCTGCAGTGCGAGCACACTGTACAGTGGCCAGAACCACCCTCACCATACTCACACATACTCCCACATGCTCCCGCATACTCCCCACCCTCACCATACTCACACATACTCCCACATACTCCCCACCCTCACCATACTCACACATACTCCCACATACTCCCCCACACACACCATACTCACACATACCCCCACATACTCCCCACCCTCACCATACTCACACATACTCCCGCATACTCCCTCACACACACCATACTCACACATACTCCCACATACTCCCCCACACACACCATACTTACACATACTCCCCAACACTCACCATACTCACACATTCTCCCAATACTCCCCCAAACTCCACATTCTCCAATACTTCCCTACACCCCCACTCTCCATACCCAGAACTCCTGCACTAGGGGCCCCAGCCCTGCGTCCCATGTGATCCAGCACAAACGCAGGTATTCAATATACAAGCAAGATCCAGTCTAAGATCCAGCGATCTGATGAGTTTGGAGCATGGTATAGCCAAAGTATTCAGTCAAATTCCTGAAATGCACCCAGCGTTTGGGTTTTGCCTTTGTGACTGTCACTCTGAAGGGCATGACCCCATTGAAGACGTCATCAATTACGGGAGGCAATAAACCTTGCTGACTGATGAGATTTGGCAGTTGGCAGAGTGCTCGAACTTCTACATGACGGGCAGAGTTTCTTTCCTGCAATCTGGAGACAGGTAGAAACTGCAATCTGGAGACAGGTAGAAACTGCAATCTGGAGACAGGTAGAAACTGCTATCTGGAGACAGGTAGAAACTGCAATCTGGAGACAGGTAGAAACTGCTATCTGGAGACAGGTAGAAACTGCTATCTGGAGACAGGTAGAAACTGCTATCTGCTGTCTCATGTGAGTCACTAAAATTCTGGTGCTTCCATACGGTGCATGACACCTCATATTAAGATCAAGCTTATGTGGATTAATATCTGTATGTCTTGAATATGACTTTTATAAAAGGGTATACTGACTATAATCCTTAACACCAGAATTAACCATTAATTATACCAACATTCATTCAACACTGTTATGACACACTAGTAAATGAAAAGTTATGACAGTACTGAAGTGTTGTGTTATAACAGTACTAAGTGTTGTGTTATGACAGTACTAAAGGGTTGTGTTATGACAGTACTGTTGGGTTGTGTTATGACACTACTGATGGGTTGTGTTATGACACTACTGATGGGTTGTATTATATCAGTACTGATGGGTTGTGTTATAACAGTACTGATGGGTTGTGTTATAACAGTACTGAAGGGTTGTGTTATGACAGTACTGATGGGTTGTGTTATATCAGTACTGAAGGGTTGTGTTATAACAGTACTGAAGGGTTGTGTTATGACAGTACTGATGGGTTGTGTTATGACAGTACTGATGGGTTGTGTTATATCAGTACTGATGGGTTGTGTTATGACAGTACTGAAGGGTTGTGTTATATCAGTAATGATGGGTTGTGTTATGACACTACTGATGGGTTGTGTTATGACACTACTGATGGGTTGTATTATATCAGTACTGATGGGTTGTGTTATGACAGTAATGAAGGGTTGTGTTATGACAGTACTGAAGGGTTGTGTTATGACAGTACTGATGGGTTGTGTTATGACAGTACTAAGTGTTGTGTTATATCAGTACTGATGGGTTGTGTTATGACAGTACTGAAGGGTTGTGTTATGACAGTACTGAAGGGTTGTGTTATATCAGTACTGATGGGTTGTGTTATGACAGTACTAAGTGTTGTGTTATGACAGTACTGAAGGGTTGTGTTATGACAGTACTAAGTGTTGTGTTATGAGAGTACTGATGGGTTGTGTTATGACAGTACTGAAGGGTTGTGTTATATCAGTACTGATGGGTTGTGTTATGACAGTACTGAAGGGTTGTGTTATATCAGTATTGAAGGGTTGTGTTATGACAGTACTGATGGGTTGTGTTATGACAGTACTGAAGGGTTGTGTTATATCAGTACTGAAGGGTTGTGTTATGACAGTACTGAAGGGTTGTGTTATGACAGTACTAAGTGTTGTGTTATGAGAGTACTGATGGGTTGTGTTATGACACTACTGATGGGTTGTGTTATGACAGTACTGATGGGTTGTGTTATGACAGTACTGATGGGTTGTGTTATATCAGTACTGATGGGTTGAGTTATAACAGTACTGATGGGTTGTGTTATGACAGTACTGAAGGGTTGTGTTATATCAGTAATAATGGGTTGTGTTATGACACTACTGATGGGTTGTGTTATGACACTACTGATGGGTTGTATTATATCAGTACTGAAGGGTTGTGTTATGACAGTACTGAAGGGTTGTGTTATGACAGTACTGATGGGTTGTGTTATGACAGTACTAAGTGTTGTGTTATATCAGTACTGATGGGTTGTGTTATGACAGTACTGAAGGGTTGTGTTATGACAGTACTGAAGGGTTGTGTTATATCAGTACTGATGGGTTGTGTTATGACAGTACTAAGTGTTGTGTTATGACAGTACTGAAGGGTTGTGTTATGACAGTACTAAGTGTTGTGTTATGACAGTACTGATGGGTTGTGTTATGACACTACTGATGGGTTGTGTTATGACACTACTGATGGGTTGTATTATATCAGTACTGATGGGTTGTGTTATATCAGTACTGAAGGGTTGTGTTATATCAGTACTGATGGGTTGTGTTATATCAGTACTGAAGGGTTGTGTTATGACAGTACTGATGGGTTGTGTTATATCAGTACTGAAGGGTTGTGTTATGACAGTACTGAAGGGTTGTGTTATATCAGTATTGAAGGGTTGTGTTATGACAGTACTAAGTGTTGTGTTATGACAGTACTGATGGGTTGTGTTATATCAGTACTGAAGGGTTGTGTTATGACAGTACTGAAGGGTTGTGTTATATCAGTACTAAGTGTTGTGTTATGACAGTACTAAGTGTTGTGTTATGACACTACTGATGGGTTGTGTTATATCAGTACTGAAGGGTTGTGTTATGACAGTACTAAGTGTTGTGTTATGACAGTACTGATGGGTTGTGTTATATCAGTACTGAAGGGTTGTGTTATGACAGTACTGAAGGGTTGTGTTATGACAGTACTGATGGGTTGTGTTATGACAGTACTAAGTGTTGTGTTATGACAGTACTGATGGGTTGTGTTATATCAGTACTGATGGGTTGTGTTATGACAGTACTGAAGGGTTGTGTTATGACAGTACTAAGTGTTGTGTTATATCAGTACCGAAGGGTTGTGTTATGACAGTACTGAAGGGTTGTGTTATATCAGTACTGATGGGTTGTGTTATGACAGTACTGAAGGGTTGTGTTATATCAGTATTGAAGGGTTGTGTTATGACAGTACTGATGGGTTGTGTTATGACAGTACTGAAGGGTTGTGTTATATCAGTACTGAAGGGTTGTGTTATGACAGTACTGAAGGGTTGTGTTATATCAGTATTGAAGGGTTGTGTTATGATGCTACTGAAGGGTTGTGTTATGACAGTACTGATGGGTTGTGTTATGACAGTACTAAGTGTTGTGTTATGACAGTACTGATGGGTTGTGTTATGACAGTACTGATGGGTTGTGTTATATCAGTACTGAAGGGTTGTGTTATGACAGTACTGAAGGGTTGTGTTATAACAGTACTAAGTGTTGTGTTATGACAGTACTGAAGGGTTGTGTTATATCAGTATTGAAGGGTTGTGTTATGATGCTACTGAAGGGTTGTGTTATGACAGTACTGAAGGGTTGTGTTATGACAGTACTGATGGGTTGTGTTATATCAGTACTGAAGGGTTGTGTTATATCAGTATTGAAGGGTTGTGTTATGAAGCTACTGAAGGGTTGTGTTATGACAGTACTGAAGGGTTGTGTTATGACAGTACTGATGGGTTGTGTTATATCAGTACTGAAGGGTTGTGTTATGACAGTACTGAAGGGTTGTGTTATAACAGTACTAAGTGTTGTGTTATGACAGTACTGATGGGTTGTGTTATATCAGTACTGAAGGGTTGTGTTATGACAGTACTGAAGGGTTGTGTTATAACAGTACTAAGTGTTGTGTTATGACAGTACTGATGGGTTGTGTTATATCAGTATTGAAGGGTTGTGTTATGACAGTACTAAGTGTTGTGTTATGACAGTACTGATGGGTTGTGTTATGACAGTACTGAAGGGTTGTGTTATATCAGTACTGAAGGGTTGTGTTATGACAGTACTGAAGGGTTGTGTTATATCAGTATTGAAGGGTTGTGTTATGATGCTACTGAAGGGTTGTGTTATGACAGTACTGATGGGTTGTGTTATGACAGTACTAAGTGTTGTGTTATGACAGTACTGATGGGTTGTGTTATGACAGTACTGATGGGTTGTGTTATATCAGTACTGAAGGGTTGTGTTATGACAGTACTGAAGGGTTGTGTTATAACAGTACTAAGTGTTGTGTTATGACAGTACTGAAGGGTTGTGTTATATCAGTATTGAAGGGTTGTGTTATGATGCTACTGAAGGGTTGTGTTATGACAGTACTGAAGGGTTGTGTTATGACAGTACTGATGGGTTGTGTTATATCAGTACTGAAGGGTTGTGTTATATCAGTATTGAAGGGTTGTGTTATGAAGCTACTGAAGGGTTGTGTTATGACAGTACTGAAGGGTTGTGTTATGACAGTACTGATGGGTTGTGTTATATCAGTACTGAAGGGTTGTGTTATGACAGTACTGAAGGGTTGTGTTATAACAGTACTAAGTGTTGTGTTATGACAGTACTGATGGGTTGTGTTATATCAGTACTGAAGGGTTGTGTTATGACAGTACTGAAGGGTTGTGTTATAACAGTACTAAGTGTTGTGTTATGACAGTACTGATGGGTTGTGTTATATCAGTATTGAAGGGTTGTGTTATGACAGTACTAAGTGTTGTGTTATGACAGTACTGATGGGTTGTGTTATGACAGTACTGAAGGGTTGTGTTATATCAGTACTGAAGGGTTGTGTTATGACAGTACTGAAGGGTTGTGTTATATCAGTATTGAAGGGTTGTGTTATGATGCTACTGAAGGGTTGTGTTATGACAGTACTGATGGGTTGTGTTATGACAGTACTAAGTGTTGTGTTATGACAGTACTGATGGGTTGTGTTATGACAGTACTGATGGGTTGTGTTATATCAGTACTGAAGGGTTGTGTTATGACAGTACTGAAGGGTTGTGTTATAACAGTACTAAGTGTTGTGTTATGACAGTACTGAAGGGTTGTGTTATATCAGTATTGAAGGGTTGTGTTATGATGCTACTGAAGGGTTGTGTTATGACAGTACTGAAGGGTTGTGTTATGACAGTACTGATGGGTTGTGTTATATCAGTACTGAAGGGTTGTGTTATGACAGTACTGAAGGGTTGTGTTATAACAGTACTAAGTGTTGTGTTATGACAGTACTGATGGGTTGTGTTATATCAGTACTGAAGTGTTGTGTTATAACAGTACTGATGGGTTGTGTTATAACAGTACTAAGTGTTGTGTTATGACAGTACTGATGGGTTGTGTTATATCAGTACTAAGTGTTGTGTTATGACAGTACTAAGTGTTGTGTTATGACAGTACTGAAGGGTTGTGTTATATCAGTACTGATGGGTTGTGTTATGGCAGTACTGAAGGGTTGTGTTATATCAGTACTGAAGGGTTGTGTTATATCAGTACTGAATGGTTGTGTTATATCAGTACTGAAGGGTTGTGTTATGACAGTACTAAGTGTTGTGTTATGACAGTACTGATGGGTTGTGTTATGACAGTACTGATGGGTTGTGTTATATCAGTACTGAAGGGTTGTGTTATATCAGTACTGAAGGGTTGTGTTATGACAGTACTGATGGGTTGTGTTATATCAGTACTAAGTGTTGTGTTATGACAGTACTGATGGGTTGTGTTATGGCAGTACTGAAGGGTTGTGTTATGGCAGTACTAAGTGTTGTGTTATATCAGTACTGAAGGGTTGTGTTATATCAGTACTGAATGGTTGTGTTATATCAGTACTGAAGGGTTGTGTTATGACAGTACTAAGTGTTGTGTTATGACAGTACTGAAGGGTTGTGTTATATCAGTACTGAAGGGTTGTGTTATGACAGTACTAAGTGTTGTGTTATGACAGTACTGAAGGGTTGTGTTATGGCAGTACTGATGGGTTGTGTTATATCAGTACTGAAGGGTTGTGTTATGACAGTACTGAAGGGTTGTGTTATGACAGTACTAAGGGTTGTGTTATGACAGTACTGAAGGGTTGTGTTATATCAGTACTGAAGGGTTGTGTTATGACAGTACTGAAGGGTTGTGTTATGACAGTACTGAAGGGTTGTGTTATGACAGTACTAAGGGTTGTGTTATGACAGTACTGAAGGGTTGTGTTATATCAGTACTGAAGGGTTGTGTTATGACAGTACTGAAGGGTTGTGTTATAACAGTACTAAGTGTTGTGTTATAACAGTACTGAAGGGTTGTGTTATGACAGTACTGATGGGTTGTGTTATATCAGTACTGAAGAGTTGTGTTATATCAGTACTGAAGGGTTGTGTTATGACAGTACTGATGGGTTGTGTTATATCAGTACTGAAGGGTTGTGTTATATCAGTACTGAAGGGTTGTGTTATGACTCTACTGATGGGTTGTGTTATATCAGTACTGAAGGGTTGTGTTATGACAGTACTGAAGGGTTGTGTTATGACTCTACTGATGGGTTGTGTTATATCAGTACTGAAGGGTTGTGTTATATCAGTACTGAAGGGTTGTGTTATGACAGTACTAAGTGTTGTGTTATGACAGTACTGATGGGTTGTGTTATATCAGTACTGAAGGGTTGTGTTATATCAGTACTGAAGGGTTGTGTTATGACTCTACTGATGGGTTGTGTTATATCAGTACTGAAGGGTTGTGTTATGACAGTACTGAAGGGTTGTGTTATGACTCTACTGATGGGTTGTGTTATATCAGTACTGATGGGTTGTGTTATATCAGTACTGAAGAGTTGTGTTATATCAGTACTAAGTGTTGTGTTATGACAGTACTGATGGGTTGTGTTATGACAGTACTGATGGGTTGTGTTATATCAGTACTGAAGGGTTGTGTTATGACAGTACTGAAGGGTTGTGTTATAACAGTACTAAGTGTTGTGTTATAACAGTACTGAAGGGTTGTGTTATGACAGTACTGATGGGTTGTGTTATATCAGTACTGAAGTGTTGTGTTATATCAGTACTGAAGGGTTGTGTTATGACAGTACTGAAGGGTTGTGTTATGACTCTACTGATGGGTTGTGTTATGATGCTACTGATGGGTTGTGCTGCAATAGTCTGGCAGGATAATGTTGACAGTTATAGTATCATGGTCAGGACGAGTATTATGGGTTAGTTATGACAGTTTGGAAAGGTTGAATTCTGAGAGACTGGAAGGGTTGTGTTATGACAGTACTGAAGGGTTGTGTTATGACAGTACTGAAGGGTTGTGTTATGACAGGCTGGAATGACTTACTGAATTCTGATGCCCCTGGGCAATATAGAGACGCTTACACATTAAAATTTTGTCACTGTTACACTGTTGTTCCAATTGAATATGTTTCCACTGAAATGTATTGAGTTGGCGGCTTATTTGCAGTTAAATATATGAAAAGTGCTTTCTGCTCTGACCAGACATGTGCGACAGTCGGCTCCCTGGAAATAATTCTGTCCCGCCCCCTGATGACATCATCATCATCCTCCCAGATTTACAGCCTGGTAACATTGTGTTATGGCTCTGGTAGGGTTGTGTTATGGCTCTGGTAGGGTTGTATTATGGCTCTGGTAAGGTTGTGTTATGGGGCTGGTAAGGTTGTGTTATGGTTCCAGTAGGGTTGTGTTATGGGGCTGGTAGGGTTATGTTATGGGGCTGGTAGGGTTGTGTTATGGTTCTAGTAGGGTTGTGTTATGGGGCTGGTAAGGTTGTGTTATGGGGCTGGTAGGGTTATGTTATGGGGCTGGTAGGGTTGTGTTATGGTTCTAGTAGGGTTGTGTTATGGGGCTGGTAAGGTTGTGTTATGGGGCTGGTAGAATTGTGTTATGGCTCTGGTAAGGTTGTGTTATGGTTCTAGTAGGGTTGTGTTATGGTTCTAGTAGGGTTGTGTTATGGGGCTGGTAAGGTTGTGTTATGGGGCTGGTAAGGTTGTGTTATGGGGCTGGTAGAATTGTGTTATGGCTCTGGTAGGGTTGTGTTATGGTTCTAGTAGGGTTGTGTTTTGGTTCTAGTAGGGTTGTGTTATGGTTCTAGTAAGGTTGTGTTATGGGGCTGGTAGAATTGTGTTATGGCTCTGGTAAGGTTGTGTTATGGCTCTGGTAGGGTTGTGTTATGGGGCTGGTAAGGTTGTGTTATGGCTCTGGTAATGTTGTGTTATGGGGCTGGTAAGGTTGTGTTATGGGGCTGGTAAGGTTGTGTTATGGCTCTTGTAGGGTTGTGTTATGGGGCTGGTAAGGTTGTGTTATGGGGCTGGTAGAATTGTGTTATTGCTCTGGTAAGGTTGTGTTATGGCTCTGGTAGAGTTGTGTTATGGTTCTAGTAGGGTTGTGTTATAGGGCTGGTAAGGTTGTGTTATTGGGCTGGTAGGGTTGTGTTATGGGGCTGGTAGGGTTGTGTTATGGTTCTAGTAGGGTTGTGTTATGGTTCTAGTAGGGTTGCGTTATGGCTCTGGTAGGGTTGTGTTATGGTTCTAGTAGGGTTGTGTTATGGCTCTGGTAGGGTTGTGTTATGGTTCTAGTAGGGTTGTGTTATGGGGCTGGTAGGGTTGTGTTATGTGGAGTTCTGGGTTCTTTTCAGTGTCTCTGCACCAAGGATTAACTGAAGCTCCTTTAGAGTCAACTGCTCTTTTGAACTCTCTATCCTGACGATTAAAGCCTCTTATAATCCTCAAAAAGAAAGAAAGCACGTAACCTTTCAGCTGACAAACATGCGCATAACATCGCGCACACACACACACACACACACACACACACACACACACACACACACACACCACACCACACACACACACACACACACACACACACACACACACACACACACACACACACACACACACACAATAAGAACATTTATAATTCTGTACTGCACAAATTTTGATTTGTACCATCCTGTTTTGCACAAGTTCTAACACTATATTTCAGTTATAAGCCACATGACCTTTGACTTTTCATCCTAATATTGGGGTATAAAAGGCTGATTTTCTGAGAACATGTATTCACTAAATATTGTAAAACACAGATATTTATTTTATTATAAAAAAAATAATATTGTACTAAATGAGATTTACTAATTCATTAAGAAACTGCATTTTCCCAGAAGGTTAGAATATCTTTTATCTTTTTAATCTCACGCATTAATTTTGTAAACCTTTAAACTCACATATGAATTTTTTAAAGTGATGTCCCCGTGAGGGGGGGGGGGCAGTCATGGGCCCATTTATCTTCCTTTGATCATGTTGGTGTCTTCAAGGTCACTATCCTCACTCTCAGAGGGGACTGTCCCTGCTTGCTTAGTGGACGCCTTTAGACCACAGACAGACCCTGTGACCATTGCCTGTGTGAAGTCTGGGCAACAGAAATACATTCACATATTATAATTTTGTCACTGTTATGCTGTTGTGACAATCGAATATGTTTCCCATGAAATGTATTGTGTTGGCATTTGCTGTCATCTTTAATTAGCCATTAAATATGTGAAAAGTGCTTTCTGCTCTGACCATGAATCAGTGCCGGTCTGCTTCCTGAAAGGGTTGTCCTGCCACGCCCCCCCAATGATGTCATCACCCTCCCGGGCTCTCACTGGCTTGATCTTCCGTATGTGTTCTCAAATTTGCATGTGTAAGGGATAGGAAACCATAATGGTGTGGTCTCTCTGTTACACACACACACACACACACACACACACGCACGCACGCACACAGCAGACTCCATATGTAAATGCCACATCTAGACTCAACTGTAAACATTCTTTAAAAGGCTTCTGATGACTCTCTTGCACAAAGGTGTGTGTGTGTGTGTGTGTGTGTGTGTGTGTGTGTGTGTGTGTGTGTGTGTGTGTGTGAGAGAGAGAGCGCTCCAGAACACTAGGTAGCTCTCAACACGAGGTTGTGTGTGCGTGTGTGTGTGTGTGTGTGTGTGTGAGAGAGAGAGAGAGAGCTCCAGAACACTAGGTAGCTCTCAACACGAGGGTGTGTGTGCGTGAGACCACAGGCCAAAACATTAGTTGTCTGAAAATAGGAAGCACGTCTGCTCAGTTCAGTGAAGAGAAGCAACCTGGCAGACTGTGTAACACAAGCAGTGACTCCGGTCTGACCATCGGTCACACCACCTGACCTCCATAGAGCACTCCACTAAAGACAACCCGGAAGTGAAAGACCCATGAAACGGTGCTTCAAACACCCATATTACCACCCCTCAGTGTCTCAGCAGGGATCATAACACAAATCTGTTTATATGTATGAGGTGATTTCTCACTGCAAATAACTGGCAACCAAGTGATAAACATGACCATTTAAGATTTATATGCTAATTTATTCAATACCCAGAAATGGGAGGCGTGGAGGACCACATATAAAAAGAGCTTTAAATTCTGATTGGGTCATATTGGTGTAGAAGGAAGTGACTTCAGATGAAAGCTGGTATGTGTTTAATCGTCGTAGCTTCATTTCGATTGTCTGCGCATGTGAGTCCCAAACAAAATCCAAAAAACGTCGCTGTCAGCATACGTACAGACAGCACCACGCCAAAAAATACTACAGCCTGCGTCTTATTGGTCCATCTGTCCGCCCATCAGTCGCTGCGTCACCGCCTCCTACTGGACGTTCAGATGACATATCACTACGGATGACCCCTCCATCATGAGGAGCTCTCTCTCTCTCTCTCTCTCTGTCTCTCTCTCTCTCGGTCTCTCTCTCTCTCTCTCTGTCTCCCTCTCTCTGTCTCTCTCTCTTTGTCTCTCTCTCTCTCTCTCTCTCAGTCTCTCTCTCTCTGTCTCTCTCTCTGTCTCTCTCTCTCTCTGTCTCTCTCTCTGTCTCACAGGAGGGATGAGACCTTGTCCCGGACATGTGCAGATCTGTCTTCAGCCGCATCTCTCTTTTCAACGCATAATCACACAGGTGTACTACCTGTGTGTGTGTGTGTGTGTGTGTGTGTGTGTTTGAGAGAGAGAGAGAGAGAGAGAGAGAGAGAGAGAGAGAGAGAGCCCCCTGCCTGCATCTCAGACACATATACAACAGTTGTGTGCAAAAGTTTCTCCTGTGTTAATGGAAGTAATGACTGTAAACTCCATCTGTGGTATTTGAGACTGAAAATCTCATTTCATGGTCTCTTCCTATCTCACT
This sequence comes from Brachyhypopomus gauderio, assembly GCF_052324685.1. Taxonomy (NCBI): domain Eukaryota; kingdom Metazoa; phylum Chordata; class Actinopteri; order Gymnotiformes; family Hypopomidae; genus Brachyhypopomus; species Brachyhypopomus gauderio. The sequence continues at coordinate 42,440,959 of NC_135211.1, read as the reverse complement.
TTCTCGGTCTCTGTTTCTCTTTCTCTGTTTCTCTTTCTCTCTTCCTCTGTCTCACTTTCTCTCTGCCTCACTCTCTTTCACTTTCTGTTTCTTCCTCTGTCTCTGTTTCTTTCTCTCTGTCTCTGTGTGTCTCTCTTTCTCTCTGTGTGTCTCTCTCTCCGTGAATGGCTTTTACTGTCCTCGCTCTAACACATGGGCAGTACTAATGAGGACCTTCAGGCACACACACACACACACACACACACACACACACACACACACACACACACACACACACACACACACACACACACACACACACACACACACACACACACAGATGTCACATGAACATGCTCATCACCTTCTTAAATGCTCAATCAATTGATTGGCATGAGAGAAAAGTGCTCTCAGTGGACTTCAGTGGCTCGAGATCATGCTTGTTAAAGCCAGAAGGAGAAAGAGGGAAAGAAAGAGAGAGTGTAAGAAAAAGAGAGTGGGATAGAGAGGGGGGTGTAGAGGAGAGAGAAATAGGCAGACAGACAGATAACACATGGAAAGACTAAAGACTTTTTGACTCAAACATACAACTGACATACTGGTTTATATGTGTGTATTGCATGTGAGCTTAACAGAGCAGTTTGTGCAAACAAATTACTTCCTGTGACACAAGACAACAACCACACTGCTTCCTGTAGGAAAGAAATACCTTCAGATATATTGCTTCCTGTGGGAGAGGTCAGCTACAATATTGCTTCCTGTGGGAGAGGTCAGCTGAAATACTGCTTCCTGTTCAGCCAGGTGGAAGACCGTCCGCACTCCAGCACCTTTGTTATGTAAGAAAGACACTCCCGAACGGAACGGAGACCCCACAATCCTTTGTGTCTCGGCACCTTCGTGTCACTGGAGCACTAGGACGGAGTGTCAGGTTGTGTAAATAAGGCAGGCTATGTGAACGAGGTCGCCATGCAGTCCTACACTAACATGGAGGTGCTGTGTTCTCTCACTGTCTCTGTTTGCACTGCTGACCACTTTTAATTATCTATGTTACATGTATGTTTTAATGCATAGGCCAAGCAAGTTTAGTTAAGCAGTTGGTTGTATACAGTGTTCTGGTAGAGAGAATGATGTAAACAATGAAAAACAGAATCTAGGAATCTTATTAAACTGTTTTTCACACTATACTTCTATCTTCTCCTCTCCTCCTCTCCCCTCCCCTCTCCCCTCCTCTCCTCTCCTCCCCTCTTCTCCTCTCCATCCTCTCCCCTCCTCTCTCCTCTCCTCTCCTCTCCCCTCTTCTCCTCCCCTCCCCTCTCCCCTCCTCCCCTCTCCTCCCCTCTTCTCCTCTCCTCCTCTCCCCTCCTCTCCTCTCCTCCCCTCTTCTCCTCTCCTCCTCTCCCCTCCTCTCCTCCTCTCCTCTCCTCTCCTCCCCTCCCCTCTCCCCTCCTCTCCTCTCCTCCCCTCTTCTCCTCTCCTCCTCTCCCCTCCCCTCTTCTCCTCTCCTCCTCTCCTCTCCTCTCCTCTCCTCCCCTCTCTCCCCTCCCCTCCCCTCCCCTCTCCCCTCTTCTCCTCCCCTCTCCCCTCTCCTCTCCTCCTCTTCTCCTCTCCTCTTCTCCTCTCCTCTCCTCTCCTCTCCTCTCCTCTCCTCTCCTCTCCTCTTCATTGGACCACTGTCCAAAGTCTGCCAATTAATTTTGAAATCTGCGATTGCAGATTTGCATTCTCTCCATGCCGACCGCTGTTTGCTTTTTGAACGCGGACCAGCAACGAGGAGAAATCAATTCTCGTTTAATCCCATGCCTTCAGCTCCGAGGTCAGGCCTGAGGAAACCTGACGGTGGCATACAGACAGAGGCTGAGGGATTAAACACATCGCTCCTGTGCCTCACCAACAACGCGGCGAGAACCCCCTGTTGAATTAACACCTGGTGCTGTTGGGCTCTCGTTATGTCCAACTGGACTTACATCAGGGGGAAGAACTTTCCAAACAGATCGGAGAAAACCACCTGAACTCCAGCGTCTGTCAGCACCTGAGCTACATTACAATAATTATTTGAATTTTTTTGGACTATATTGATTAGACAGGGGAATCCTTATTATTAAAATTTGCAAGTATGATTAATTTATGCGCGGAAGGAGGCTGCGTCAGAGTCTTTATGGCCAGACAGTTGTGCATGTGGAGAGAAATGAGGTTATGGTAATATACGAGGAGCCATCTGGACTCATGAAGCTCGTCTAGAAGGACCCGTAAGTATAAAATATTGGACTTGGGATGTATCCCACCATTACAAAGAGCAATGAACACGGTTTTATTGTAAATCCATCATGCAAGTTATTACTAGCTACCGGTTCATATGGAGCCATTATGAGCTAACAGAGATCACAGGGGAGAGTAAGACCATCAGACACATAATGAAGTTTTTCTCCAATAACAAGGCCGTAATATCTTGACCTCGTAATGCCTTGTGTGCTTAAAAAGGAGAAAAAAAGCAGATGGAACTGAAGAGAGAGAACTACAAAGGATTTGCATGATCATGAGTGAAACTCAAGGAACTCCGACGGAGACCCAGACCAAGCCCTTTGGGAAATCGATTTTCCGAAAAGCTGCCTTTCAAGTCAACAGGCTGTGCTTAGAAAGCGAGGGTTTAAAACGCCTCGGTCCTTCTGGAAGCAAACCTCTACTGACTGACAGGAACCCTTGCGGACGGGTGTAGGAGGCAGAGAATCCAATGACACGTTGAATAAGTATTATTGCATCCTGTGCTTTTGTTCCAGATGCGGTTTATGTCCTTTTCACGGCCGTTTCCTGAGTTTGACAAGAGACACGCTGAAGCAGTTGTTTTTTAGAGCCTTTATCTGGATTGTAAGCGGTTTGTTTTGATTTATTAATGCAAATAGCTACGTTTCGTTAACATAGTGTTCCATATTACTAGTATCCATTAAGTCGGTTGCTACTGCAGTGGCATGTCTCCAAAGGTTTCTGTGTGTAGCATTCAAGTTAATGAATGTAGTCGCCTACATGATTGTTTTAAATTTCTATAACTATTCCACATTTTTATAAAATTTGTACCTTTACTGTATGTTTGCTTTGCCAGGATACAAAGAAGCAATGAGTAATGGGCAATGCATTATGGGTAATGTGTATTTGTTTTAATGACTAATGTGTATTTGGTAATGAATAATGTGTATTTGGTAATAAATAAATAAATGAATAAATAAATACACAGAACCATTGCTTAGCGCAGACAGCCCTATGATCGCACCTAATACGGACCTGTCACGTGTGAGTTCGCTAATGAAGACACCGTCGCGTATCAGCCGTGATGGAACAGGTGTGAGTGGACTGGTGTGAGTCTGGATCATGTCCCGGCCCGCTGGTTGGCGGCCACATCGGCCTTTGCCCAGAGAGGAAGGAGGGGAAAAGAACAGAAACATCAAATAAGAACAATACCCTCTTTGTTAGCCTGTTGTTTACAGTCATTAGACAAACGGTGACGTGACATTATCTTATCAAGACAGCAGACCAATCAAACACAATACCACCACATATAGCCACATCAGTGAATCACAACCATAAATCATGACCACAGAGAACACAGACACAGACCGGTCCGTGTTTCCTCCCGTGCTACAGGGAATGGTACAAAATGGCTGCAATCTATACGGAACTCATTCAGTAATGGGCCGGTGAACACATAACGGGATGATGGACAAATACAACCCCCCCCCCCCCCCCCCCCCCCCGCGCCGGTCGTTATCGGAGGCTAACGGGGCCGCACCAGCCCTGCCCTCTGATGGCTAGTAAAATAAACACACACTCCCAAACATTTCAGTATTCCTGTAGCAAATGAACACTCACAGAACACTTACAGATATCATCTGCCTCCTGCCATAGTCGAGCAAGCCCACTGTATTAAAGGTGCAATAAGTCATTTCTTTCACCAAAAAACTAATTGCTCTGTAGTCCTCAAACCAGTTTATGCCCTAAAGAGCAGGCTACACACATGGAGGTAGCCAGGGTTAAAAAATATTTTGAACAGAAT
>NC_135211.1:42426938-42434438 GCF_052324685.1 Brachyhypopomus gauderio | reverse complement strand
ACACACACACACACACACACACACACACATATACACACACACACACACACACACACACACACACACACACACACACACACACACACACATACACACACACACACACACACACACACACACACACATATACACACACACACACACACACACACACACACACATATACACACACACACACACACACACACACACACACACATACACACACACACACATATACACACACACACACACACACACACACACACACACACACACACACATACACACACACACACACATATACACACACACACACACACACATATACACACACACACACACACACATATACACACACACACACACACACACACACACACACACACACACACACACACATATACACACACACACACACACACACACACATACACACACACACACACACACACACACACACACACACACACATATACACACACACTGGTGAGTACTGAATCATTTCTGGTCAGTACCGAATCATTTCCGGTGAGTACTGAATCATTTCTGGTGAGCAATTAATCATTTCCTGGTGAGTTTCAGCTCATTTCCAAATCCAGCCTACACCCCTGCTTTATTGACCCACAACACGCCCTGATTTGACTACAAAGTCAAAGTCCAAGAGAACAAACACAAATTTCAAAAGATGATTCAGTTTGATCCATCAAAATCAAGTTCAATTTATCTAGATGTTACTTTTATTTAATTAATTTAATTTGCATTCACTGAACATTTTTTTATCGATTTTCTAGTTTTCTTTAAATTAGCGTTTCTATTAAAATACTACTGTTTAGTACATTTACCTGTAAAGCAGCTTCAGTTGTCTTGTGAATGAAAACCTTGCCTTGGTTTGTATCATTTATTAATAATTCACTGCAGTTCAGTTCACTGGAATCCAGTTCCATTTATTTCCATTTTTCATAGTTCCATAATCTTCTTCGCGTGTCTTGGGAAGGAACACCTTGACTGTTGAGACATTTTTGTGGATGGATCCTGTGTGGATGTGTTCTCTGTGTCTGATGAGGTCATCAACATTGGAGGCACTGTGGTTAGGCTGAGGGGAATCTTATTAACCTAGAAGACCGAAACTCATTACCAGCTTAGCAGGCACTTCAGTGAACTCTCTGAGAAATAGCTCTCATAACTCTTCATAACACGTCATAACCCTTCATGAGTGTCATTTGTACCTCATATCCGTCCCTGGTTCTTTAATCAGGAAGATTATCGGGTTGAAATGAAAAGTGCACTTTCCAAAATGGTGCCTGGAGATGATTATTTCCACATTAAGGTAATTCTTCCTGTCCCAGAGGGAGCTAGACTGAACCACTCCTCTCGTAGTGTCTGCTGGGATGATTGTGACTGACGCCTGAGGTTCAGGTCCAGAACTAGAGTGGTCAGCAGTGAATGTGTAGGAATGGAAGGACTGACAGGCGCCTTGGTGTGTGTGTGTGTGTGTGTGTGTGTGTGTGTGTGTGTGTGTGTGTAACCTACAGATCAGGTGCTTCAGGCCAAAGACCGCGGAAGTGCTGAATGATGAAGAGATAAAGAGGATTTGTAGGGTAATTATCAGGACGTTACAGGACGTTACATCAGCTGAAAGGCTGATGAGACACAGAACGCCTGAATATTTTCTTCGCTAATTAAAATGGATGGGCATCTACTATATGCAGATGGGGTTAATTAATCAATGCCTAAAACCCCTCTAATTATCATTACTGTGGGTTTGAGTGTTGGTGAAGATGCTCTTGTTAATATAGACCCACTATTTTATACTTAGTGCCAAAACTTTACAGCTCATTAACATTGGCAGTTAATGGACAGAAAGCCACAAACGTCACCTGAATTCAGTCATTCTTTATAAAATACTGTAACTCATTGTTTTTGACACATCCATCTGAAGCCACCAAAGTTCAAATTAGAACTGAGAAAATGTTAAATATCTGTTGTATAAAGAGGAACGATGAGGAACCGGAGTGTTTAGTATGGGTGAATGACAATCCATTTGGACAATCCTTAATTAAATATTTGTCACTACAGACTGTGAATTAAATAAGAAATTGTCTCTGTTCTCCCAAATGGCTTCCAGTAACCTTGCTTACCAATGGTAAAACAATAATGGAAACGTTGCACAATGACACGACACTGTAGTATCGATATCGCATATTTGGACATAAAGATTACAAGAATAAGAGAATAGCGTGTTAAGAAGGTTGATTGTGGATGAATTTGCTCAGCAGAAAAAATGTCTGGCAACATGTCTGTGCACATGCGGTTTACCGCAGTGGGAGCCCAACGCATCGCTGTGATTGGCTAAAAGCGAGGCTTGTTAATTAGCTGATGGCTTTGATTGGCCACAACAGCGCAGTGCAGTACTGACTGTTAGGGTCACTGCGTGTTGCTGTTTGTATTCACCCTGACTCACCATGACAACACCAATGAGAAGAAATTCTACAAAAGTTGCCAGATTGTTGTCCACTCCTGATTTACATCAGTAATAATGTGAGCCTATGTGTCCAGTGGAGCAATCCTCGAATATTCAATGCATAAATTAACAACATTTAAATAATGTGCTAATGTTATGACGTGGGGGCAATTATTCAAATCAGTCAATCAAGAGGTTTTTGCTGCTTAATTATCAGTTTGTTCCCCTATTCCAATTTAGTAAATGAAAATTTTATGCAAATGTAGTGGAAATGTAAAAATGAAGGACATTGGGTGTCAAAAAGGCCAATTCAGTAAACAGGGGAGCACTACAAAAACAACTTTGTCATCATAGTGATATAAACAACAACATCATCATCATCATCATCAACAACAACAACAACAACATCATCATCATGGTCATCAAGAACAACATCAATAACAGTCATCAACAAACAATCATAATTGATGTTTGATGACTGCAAAATCAACAACAATAACATCATTGTAATCATCATAACCACCATCATCATCATCATCGTCATCATCATCAGCACAACACCGTTGTCCACACCCTTACAGACTGTGTTGTCCATGTGTGGTATGTACTGTGCTTACAAATTTCTCTTAATCTCTAATCAGATTTAAATCCTTGCCATGTTCCATCAGCACATGTTGATTGCTAGCACAAGGAGAGGTTCGCTAAATTATCCTGCATAACAAAGCCTGTTCTTTACCTCAGCAGCAGTACAAAGATCTCTTTTCTTTACACATAATCGTGTCAGCTAAGAAGCAAACATCTCACCAAATCATGACCCACAGAGGCACACACGCCCCCGTTAAAGTAATAGACTATAATTAGTCACCCATATTAGGTCATGAAGAAGAACCTCTAACGTTCGAGACTGATGTGTGGAGTACTGTGCCCAAATGCGCAGACATGTTCACTCAATCACTACGCCCTACATACTAAAACTGACATTGTTCACTAGGTAGGCTACAGAAAAGGACACCCGGGAACAGTGACTTTGACAATAGATCTTAGCTAGCTAACACCTTAGCAGCAGCAGGCAAAGACAACACTGGCTAGAAAGTAGTTAACTACAAACTTGAAAGTGTCCCAAAAAGGTGAAAGATCTCAGGTTATGTAAATGAGAACATGCGTATACATTTACATTATAATGGCAACCACAAAATATGAATCTTAAATAATTCAAAAAGAGTGAGAAAAGAGAATTATGAAGAGAAGAACAATGAGAACATGCCAAAAAGGCTCCGTGGTGGAATAAAAAAAGCCAACGTATGAAACAGTTCTGATTGGATGCAGCCAAAGTGCATCTTGAGACGGTTTTAGAAGATACTGAAGACACTGACGCTACTGAAGATACTAGTGCTGTCAACTGATCTCTGACTGGTAGAATACTCCAGAGCTTGGAACCATCATGACTAAAGGCTGATGACCTTAATTGATGATTCTAGATTCTAGAGGATTTTAGATTCCAGAGGATTCTACATTCTAGAGGACTCTTCTGACTACTGAGTGTTCTAAATGCCACATCCTGATCTCACTGCAGATGATTAATGGAGGTCTCGAGTATGTAAGACAGGCGGACGCCGCAGTAATCTAGACTAAAGGAATAATGGCACAAGTTTCTCACTGTCAGCAACAGAATGTAATGGGCCTTATAAATATAATAGATAAGAAAATACGCTGTATTACAGACCTCATAAGTAAGGTTCTTCAAACAGAGATCCCTCTTGAGATAGCCATGGCAACTTTATTTATACAGCACATTTCATATACACCAGGCTTTTCAAGGCGTTTTGCAAATAAAAGAAAACTGTGACACAACCATCTGTATCAAAGGTGATGCTCGTATCTAGAGGACAAAGACACTATACATTCAGACCTTCAGTGTCTGCGTTCTGCACGTTAATGTTATTTGAGCCGATAACTGTGTGAAAGAACGGAGATCATCTTATCAATAATGCTGAGAAGAACAGGAAGAAGAATAGGTAGGTGGCACGGTGCTTCTGCTCGCTAGCTTCTGCTCGCTAGCTTCTGCTCGCTAGCTTCTGGGACTTACATCGGTTTCCCAGGATTCTCCACTGCCTTTGTGGAGCCCGATGGCTCCGGGTGTACCTGCGTGGGTTTCCACCTCCACTCAAAGAACGTGTGTGTGCTGCCGTTCCTCGGAGAGTTCCTCCCAGATGCTGAGCGCTGAGGTTTCCTGGATCTGGCGCTCATGTGGGTGCTGGGTCTTTTTTTTTTTTTTTTTTACTGCACGATGTGGCAGTTCGACCTGCGGTGTGTGGACTGCGCATCACGGGTCAGAGTCCGACGCGGCCGTCTCACGCCGGTCCGTTGTTCACGCCGGTGGCTGCTTCTCTTTGCTTTGCTGTTTGCGTTTGATGTGACGACGGAGTCCATGTCTGTGTGAATGAGGGAATGTTCTGGACAGCAGTCACACGTGTCCCACACATCACGCACATCACGCGCATCACACGTGACCCGCGTGCGCGCACTTCTGCAGGAGACCCGAGGGGACCCACGGTCAGGGCCGGATCTCCCGAGGGTGAGCTGGGCCTCGAGACTCCTGGCTGGGCGCACAGCTACACACCACTGCCTACACGTCCCTGGAGCAGGCGGGGGAGGCACCAGGCTGGTTCGCTCAGCCGCCTTGCAGGCGTGACACACTGACACACCAGGACACACAAGCCTCAGGCGTCCACGAGACACAGTGCTCCATGTGTGGTACAGCGCATTCGTGTAATCCTTGATGTGAACGAATAATAATAATGATGATTACAATAATAATTATGATTCCAATTATACAAATTTTCATCGCCATCATCATCATCTTTATTTATTTAGCATTATTCATTTGAGTACTGGAATCTTAAATTGGTTTAGACAAGAAAGATTAGAGATTAAATACTGAATAATAAATATATTCTAAATCACAGCCAGAGTGTGGGAGGTCTGTGTGGGAACACTACACATGAAATGCGTGTGAATGAGGAAATGGAGAATTAAACCACCACTCAGAGACTATAATCTGGGATGCCCCGCCCCATCACTCAGAGATTATAGTCTGGGATGCCCCGCCCCCAACAGTCAGAGACTATAGTCTGGGATGCCCCACCCCTATCACTCAAAGATTATAGTCTGGGATGCCCCGCCCCCACTACTCAGAGACTATAGTCTGGGAAGCCCCACCCCCCATTACTCAGAGATTATAGTCTGGGATGCCCCGCCCCTATCACTCAGAGATTATAGTCTGGGATGCCCCGCCCCCAACAGTCAGAGACTATAGTCTGGGATGCCCCGCCCCTATCACTCAAAGATTATAGTCTGGGATGCCCCACCCCTATCACTCAAAGATTATAGTCTGGGATGCCCCGCCCCCACTACTCAGGGACTATAGTCTGGGAAGCCCCACCCCCCACTACTCAGAGATTATAGTCTGGGATGCCCCGCCCCTATCACTCAGAGATTATAGTCTGGGAGGCCCCGCCCCCCACTACTCAGAGACTATAGTCTGGGATGCCCTGCCCCCCATCACTCAGAGATTGTAGTCTGGGATATATCTACCATGTCCTTGAGGGAGATTATTGATGCCTGAATGGCCCTTTACAGCTAATTGTGGATATGCTTCAAATCTAGAGTGGTGTACCCTCCCACACAGTGCGATTCAAGGCCACTTGTAGTGTGTGTGTGTGTGTGTGTGTGTGTGTGTGTGTGTGAAGAACACTGAGAATATGCATATGTGCATGGCAGTATGTGAGAGAGAGATCCAGAGGAGAAGACAGAGAGAGATCAAGAGAGAGAGAAAAAGAGAGAAACAGAGAGAGATCAAGAGAGAAGTTGAGAGAGATCAAGAGAGAGAGAGAGAGAAAGAAAAAGAGAGAAAATTGTCTTTTTCTTTACAAGACCACTTTAGCAACAGAACAAAGTATTTTCAGTACAGCTCAGTGAAAGGACTTTTGATATAAAAATTTACTTTTTGTTCTTATTTTTAACATTTTGCAAATACAACATAAAGCAATTTTCCAAACACCATTACCGTATTATTTGTATCACATTATTTGCTTAAATAGGTCTATTTAGGGAAACGATGCCGGCCTCAAAGTGGATACCATGGCAAGGAGAAATGTCAGCTTCTGAAACCTTTTGGCCAAAGAGCTGTATAAAATTCTCCTAAATCACCCCAATCACTCGAATCACCCAATTGTTGGTTTATTTTTGAGAAAATTCACTCTGCCGAACATCCACGCATCCCGTCGTCGTATTCTGCCAGGTACCGTGGTGGAGATTGGGATCTTTTGGTCTTATTTCGCTCTTGGACTTTGAGTTTTGCCAGTGTGGGAAAGGCAGGGCTGATGTAATTTATGGCCGTGGTAAGAGCCTGTCTGATCATCAGAAGGCACATTGTTTTTACATGGGCGAGAGGAGAGTGGAAAGTGTCTCCGAGATCAATGATTAATTTGTGCTTTGATGTTCTGGACGACCTGAGCTCTCTGCCTCACCTCTCTCACTCTTCCTCTCTCTCTCTCCCTCTCTCTTTCTCCCCCCCCCTCTCTCTCTTTCTCTCTCTCCCTCTCTGGTTGGGATCAAATAAACGACGCACGGCTGCTACTGTAAACACACATGAAAGTGCGGCGGCCATCTTGAGGCCACCCATGGAAGAGGCCGTGTTTACCCAGCAGACAGCAGTGATCGGCTAACCCGTCCACGGCTACATTTCAACTCATCTGTCACAGGTTGAAAGGGCTTCCTGCCCACCCCAACCCTACTCATCTGCTTCTCCTTGTGTGTGTGTGTGGGGGTGTGTGCGTGTGTGCGTGCGCGTGTGTGTGTGTGTGTGTGTGTGTGTGTGTGTGTGTGCGCGTGTGTGTGCGCGAGTGTGTGTATGTGAGTGTGCATATGAGTGTGTGTGTGTGTGTGTGTGTGTGCATGTGCGTGTGCATGTGCGTGTGTGTGTGCGAGTGTGTGTGTGTTGGTGTGTGTGTGTGTGTGTTAGACACATTGCCTCATCTTTTCTTTTTTGACAGGAG
>NC_135211.1:42409438-42421938 GCF_052324685.1 Brachyhypopomus gauderio | reverse complement strand
TTGATGACCAGTAGGCCCGCTCTACCTGAAAACATGGAGTTTGGTATGAACAATGCATATTACATTCTATATAAAACTGGCAACAGCAACAGCAATGCCATAGCCCGCAGATGTCGTTTCATTTGTCGTATTTTTCCCGACATCATCGTCCCACATGTTTTACACACCATCTTCTTCAAAAGTAAAAGGAAAAATGTGTCTATATATCGCCACTCATCTTTCTCCCTGCTTACATTGTCGAGTTAACTTCGAGTTGAATTTCATGAGTGGCCACAGTTCACAGGCTGGTATAGTCTTCCCGGGTTCTGAGTGATGTGAAGATGTTAGTTCTGATTGGACAGTTACCCGGTTTGTCCCGCCTCTCCGTGTGCGCTAAAGTAGTTACGGTTGGATCTCTTCTTAACTTATCCCTACCTTGGATGTCATCGCTGGCCAATATTTTCGTTTCGTCTCGTGTCCATTAATTTCGTCATCGTTTTTATCCCTTCGTATAGTTTTTATTTAGTTATCATCTCGTTTTCATCATGAAAAAAAGGTTCCTTGACGAAAACTATGACATAAATTTTCCGTCAACAAAATTAACACTGCTCCAGACTGATTTTTACACGATTTTGGTGTAACCAACAAATTTCCAGCATCAGGAATACGTGCACCGTGGATGCAGGCGTTGGAGGGACAAATTCGACAGTGATGTGGTATCGGAGACGTCCTGTGACAGAGTACTCTCTGGGACACAGACAGCATGTAACCACGGCGAAGAGAAAGAGGGATGCTATATGTAACCACGGCGAAGAGAAAGAGGGATGCTATATGTAACCACGGCGAAGAGAAGGAGGGATGCTATATGTAACCACGGCGAAGAGAAGGAGGGATGCTATATGTAACCACGGCGAAGAGAAGGAGGGATGCTATATGTAACCACGGCGAAGAGAAAGAGGGATGCTGCTATAGCTGTACTGATTGTGGAACCACCTGATGTTAAATCATAAATTAGAATATTTAGAATATTTAAATATTCAATTATCCAAATCTATCTGTGACTGACAGGGTCTTGACCCTCCTCCCTGATGTCAACAGTGAACACGATGCAGTAAGAATTGAGGCCAGTATGGTTACTGGAACAATATTACAACCTAATCTGACACAGTGGCCAAGGTGAAAGACAAACCTATTGAGTGGTCTGATCTTAGCTTTAGGAATTAATCAGACCTGCTCCGCTGCACTCTGAAGGGAGAAGCTATTGAGTGAAACTACTGACGTCTACAGGCCACCGTGGAACAGCTGGGTTCTTGAAGCCCAGCGGAGTGTACGCCAGAGAGAGAGGCCGTCCTAATCACCTCCGCGCAGAGCTGGATTAACCTGCTCCTCTCTGCCAGTTCCTCTCCAGGGTAATTACCCAGGGCGGAGGTCACCCCTCGGCGGGGGGGCGCGGGACATGCAGGCACCTCGCTGAGCAGCAACCAAGCGCTGGGATCTGCGGGACGACGAACGCCACAGTAACATGAATCGAAGCAGTTTTAAGTTCATTAAGGGAGGGAGGCTTCGTGAGATCATTCAGGAACATGCCTAATTAGACCCTTCGTATGCCCGGGGAGATCAAAGACATGTAGAGGAGTGTGTGTGAGAGTGAGAAAGCGATTCTGCAGCCTGCTGGGTGTGTGTGTGTGTGTGTCTGGGTTTGTATGGTAACACATAGAGGGTTATATAACCCACATCTGAGTAGACTTACGCAGTTTCACCTGTCAATCATTCACATGTGTAATTTAGGGGGTGTGGTCTCCACCTGCGACAGCCCCAGCTGGGAACGGCCAGCCCGCAAACCCCAGACGCCTTCCAGGCTGTGAGAAACCTGAGACCCACTAAAAGCCGAATTACATGCCCCTGCAGGGAAAATCGCAGTCATGTTTTGCCGTTTACAATCTCACCCTTGTCGTCATGGCCCCCAGGGGCAGAAGGGGCTTGCAAATGAGACGCAGCCGTAGTGAGTGGTGATCTCTTCGCAGTGCCGGTTGGGGGCGTGTACTGCATATCTAGGTGCTTCTCCCCTGAACCACGTGCCATATTGAAAAGTAACATTTCCTCAAGCCAAGTGAACAGGGAGTCTAATCTAGTAGACGTACGAGCCATCTGATTTATACGTTAACTGGCAACCCTGGGTCCCTCCAGACCGCCGTGACCACTTTTTGTCCAACTCCCTAACGAGCAGCTCCTTGGTGCCTCCTTAAACGGTATCGCTTTAGTCTGCCCTGCTGTAGTGGTGGGTGGGAACTGCCCCATTGGTGGTGGTGGTGTCTCATGAGAGTGTGTGTGTAGGTGACAGAGGTGAGGCGGTGTGTGTGAAGGTGACACAGCTCTCAGGATGTACTCGGTAGGAATCCATAGGGAAGCAGCAGTATCTGTCAGCAGAAACCCGTGATGTTCTGTAACATGAATGAAGTGAAACGAGCAGAGAAGAAGGAGAAGCACGTGAGAGGCAGCGATGAGACGGCAGTGTCGAGATAGCCCCCACGTGAGAGGCAGTGATGAGACAGCACCACGTGAGAGGCAGCGATGAAACGGCACCACGTGAGAGGCAGCACTGAGACGGCAGTGTCGAGATAGCCCCCACGTAAGAGGCAGCGATGAGACTGCACCACGTGAGAGGCAGCACTGAGACGGCAGTGCCGAGATGGCCCCCACGTGAGAGGCAGCGATGAGACTGCACCACGTGAGAGGCAGCACTGAGACGGCAGTGCCGAGATGGCCCCCACGTAAGAGGCAGTGATGAGACTGCACCACGTGAGAGGCAGCACTGAGACGGCAGTGTCGAGATAGCCCCCACGTAAGAGGCAGTGATGAGACTGCACCACGTGAGAGGCAGCGATGAAACGGCACCACGTGAGAGGCAGCGACCATGCAGTGCACCTGAGAGTGAGTTAACTAACAGTTTCACACCATTCACATTTTCATTACTGGTCAGCTCGTGTACTGGCTACAGCCAAACCCGACAAACACACCCGACAAACACACCCGTGCACGAGTGTAGTACACAGCTTGTAAGAACCCTAAAAGACACCCCCCCCCAGCCTATTTCTCTGACACTGACTGTGTGATCCACCAGTTTAATATCTCATGCAGGCACTCTACACTGAGCTCAGATGCATCAACAGGGCTCCAGTCCAGAGCTGTTTGGTATGAATTCAACATGCACTATTGGAGGTTTGAGAACATGTCCTGTAGAACAGGAGAAGACATGAAGACTACAATGGGGGTTTAGTTTCAAAACCAACTTGACTCACCTGGTTGTGATATTCACAGCTTCCTGAAATGCTTCATAAAGCGCCCAGGGGCTGGGCTGACGGATTAAGGGTCAGAGGTCATCTCTCCAGCAACAGATTTCATGAAGCACAATATAAAAAATATATGCGTCTATAATGCAGTTACAGACTGTTACCCATGGTCTGCTACTCACAATGCTGTGTGTGATGTCACTGACAACTGTGACAACTGTGTGCAGAGAATTTGTCTGGTAATTTGCATATCAAGGTCTTGGAGAGCCTTGAAGAGTTTTTTCTCTATCTTGTCAATTTCGCTGCAAGAGAACCACCCTTAGGTGCCCTAGGCCGCCGGGGCATTAGGGAAAGAGCTGGGGTAGGAGCTCTTAATACACCCAGCACCCTCGGGTGCTACGTGTGCGAAATCCATGTCACAGGACACAGACCTGAACCGAGAGGAACACAGTTTAAAGGAGAACAATGTTATTGGTCAGGGATGTTATGGTTCTAAATGAAATATTAACAAAGGTGTACATATAAATACATCATGGGTGTGCATACATATGGGTGCACACACACACACACACACACACACACACACACACACACACACACTTTTCTTTTTTCTACTGACTCTTGGTGTTCTTTTGCCTGTTTGAACAGGGGAACATGTGTGAGCAGTAATGACATTTTCACTCCCCTCATATTGACTCTGTGAGGAAATCATGTGTCTATTTCTCTCTCCTTTTTTCTCCTTTGCTCTTTTTGCCTCATTTTTCTTCTCTCTCTCTCTCTCTCTCTCTCTCTCTCTCTCTCTTTCTGCCTCAAGCCTTTGTTTAAATGTTCCATCAAGCAGGGCCTGACTCACGCCCCCTCTACAGTGCACAGCTCCCCTGCCAAACATCACAGGGGGGACATTCCTGTACGGGCCGCTGTGTGGAAAACTTCCTCCCCCCACACCCCCCCGCACCTCCTGTTAGCAATTAGTTTTTAACTATTATCATTTAGCGGTTAGCCTTTACATAAGATATGGAATATTATAGAAGGTGATGCTTATATTAAGATTTTTCACATGTAAGTTTTAACACTACCATGTACTGGTCAAGAGACCCACTGGGTCATGGTGATCTACTGGTCAAGAGACCCACTGGGTCATGGTGATCTACTGGTTTATAGAGACCCACTGGGTCATGGAGGTCTACTGGTTCATAGAGACCCACTGGTTCATGGTGATCTACTGGTTCATGGAGACCCACTGGGTCATGGAGGTCTACTGGTTCATAGAGACCCACTGGTTCATGGTGATCTACTGGTTCATGGAGACCCACTGGGTCATGGTGATCTACTGGTTCATAGAGATCCACTGGGTCATGGAGGTCTACTGGTTCATAGAGACCCACTGGTTCATGGTGATCTACTGGTTCATGGAGACCCACTGGGTCATGGTGATCTACTGGTTCATAGAGATCCACTGGGTCATGGAGATCTACTGGTTCATAGAGATCCACTGGGTCATGGAGATCTACTGGTTCATAGAGACCCACTGGCTCATGGAGATCTACTGGTTCATAGAGACCCACTGGGTCATGGAGATCTACTGGTCAAGAGACCCACTGGGTCATGGAGATCTACTGGTTCATAGAGACCCACCGAGTCATGGAGATCTACTGGTTCATAGAGATCCACTGGGTCAAGGAGATCTACTGGTTCATAGAGACCCACTGTCTCGCGATGATCCTCTGGCCCCATTGAGACCCAGTGGATCACGGAGACCCACTGGCTCATGGAGATCAACTGGTCCATGGAGATCTCCTGGGTCTTGAAGACACGTTGAGTCACACAGATCTGGCAGGGTGTGAAAAGATGATGAAGGCATCAGTGCCACTCATCCTGTAGCCCCACATATTGCTACAGGCTAGAAGAATGTTTTCTAATGTATGTGCATGTGTTCCTGGGTGTGTAGTTGTTTACATCAATGATGGACTTCATCCTTTGCAAGTGTGTGTGTGTGCATGTGTTTGTGTGTGTGTGTGCGTGTGTGTGTGTGATTCACATGCCTTCCGCTCTTACACTTGTACAGTTTCCTGCATTATCACTGATGTACTCCTTCACTTGCAGAGTGAGCCCATCACTGGCCTCTGTGTGTCAGGGGGACTTTCAATGAGAACCTTTAATGTTCTCTCGTTAGAATACTATTATAACACCTTTAGAACAACTTTAGAACACCGGTAGAACACCTTTATAACACCGTTAGAACACCTTTATAATACCTTTAGTAACCCTTTATTACACGTTTATAGCACAATTAGAACACCTTTAGGACACCTTTAGAACATTAGAACACCTTTAGTAACCCTTTATTACACGTTTATAGCACCATTAGAACACCTTTAGAACACCTTTAGAACACCATTAGAACACTATTAGAACACTGGTAGAACACCTTTAAAACACCTTTAGAACAACGTTAGAACACCTTTATTACACCGTTAGAACACCTTTATAACACCTTTAGTAACCCTTTATTACATGTTTATAGCACAATTAGAACACCTTTAGAACATTAGAACACCTTTACAACAGCGTTAGAACACTATTAGAACACCGTTAAAACACCTTTATAACATCGTTAGAACACTTTTATTACATGTTTATAGCACCATTAGACCATCTTTATTACACATTTAGTAACCCTTTATTACACGTTTATAGCACCATTATTACACATTTAGTTACCTTTTATTGCACATTTTTAACATAATTAAAACACCTTCATAACACCTTTAGTAACCCTTTAGTACACATATAAAACACCATTAGAACACCTTTATTACATGTTCGGTACACTTTGTGTGTGTATATGTGTGTGTGTGTGTGTGTGTGTAATGGGGTGAGTGTTTGTGAGGCTGGTGAAGTCTTCCTACCCCACACTACCCCCAGCCCTCCACAGCAGCGGAGCAGGTCTGGGTTTTTAACAAAATCATCAGAGCTAAAGAGTGGTGGCGTTCCTTTTACCAGAGCGAGAGTTTAAAGTGACCCCCTAACAAAGCTGCTTGTACACTGACAGCTTGTCTAAAAGCCACAGATCCTCAGAGGAGAGGGCAGACGAACACGGCCAGAACTCCGCGCTCAGCCCAGCCCGTGGTGCGCCGCTCAGCCGCGCCGTCTTTTAGGTGTCAAGCCATCACTTTGAGCTGAGAGAGAGATGAAAGGAGAGACACAAAGTGAGAGAGAGAGACTCGAGTGGAGTGAGAGAGTGAGTCAGAGAGAGTGGGTGTCATGGATAGATGGAAAATAGAATGGAAAGAAGGAGAGAGGCAGAATCCAGTTTTAAACTGCCGTTCAGACACACGCCAGTTGGTTTTTAAAATCCAGTTTGTTGGTATATCTGTGATGACGGCTTCCTGTCGTGTCAGCTGTGCTGAGGGAGAACGGGCCGGAAACGTCACTTCTGAAACAGACCTCCACTCAGAAAGGTGAAGAACGTTCAGGTCTGTCTTTATGCCACGAGACTCCAGAACGTTCCGTACTCCAGACACTGAACATGAATTCAGGAGGGAAAATCAATAGACAGGCGGTCTAAACCTTCTAACAAGTTTATATAGGTAACAGGAACATGTACTGATAAGGCCTCCGTGTCAGAGTCTATTACTAGATCAAAATCTCTTAATAATTCACCTCAGGTAGCAGTTGGGATTTTCAGTGAAAGCAGGTGGTATTTTATCGAAACACACCGCTGTTGTATTTAAATCAACGTGGACCTACCAGCAGCCTAACAGTAGCTCTGGTACGGATGGTCTGGTTTTAATGGGCTTGGATGGAATGTTCTGGAATCCCCCCGGAGAGCGGAGACTCCCGGCCGCTGACTCCCATTGGTTGGACTGTGTGGAGATTTAGAAGAAGTGGAGGCCAGACGAAGGCCGGGTGCCTCTGAGGTAATAAGAGAGAGAGAGAGAGAGAGAGAGAGAGAGAGAGAGAGAGAGTATGATGGATGGATGTGCAGGGAATGAATATAGTTCTGAGGTCGTCCATCTTGCTAAATGTGACGTGCTGGCACAATGGGGCATAACTCACTGGGATCAGTGCAGAACTACACACACACACACACACACACACACACTCACACACACACACACACACACACACACACACACACACACACACACACACACACACACACACACACGTGCACACAACGTTTCTGTTGAATGGGGGAGACTTAGAGAAAGCTAGAAAGAGAACAAAAATAGAGAGTAAACTCATGTGTGTCACAGCTGTAAATAAGGGACAGTGGTAAACTTGATCTGCAGGGTTGTGTGTCCACACACACACACACACACACACACACACACACACACACACACACACACACTCACGCACGTGCACCCACACACACACAGACGCACACACACACACACACACACACACACACACACACACACACACACACACACACACACACACACACACACACACACACACACACACACAGACCTCAGATGAAAGTCCCTAAACAGTGCTCTGTCTGATGTGAAAGAATCCCTTTGGACATATAACAGATATCTTTTGGTGCAAACACTCTCAGTTTGGTGCAAATTCTCTCTGTCAGCTCTGGGAAGCATTTATGCCTCGATCAGTTTAAACTTGCCTTTAAGCTGACCTTAAAATAAAATTGAAATGTATTGCTCATAAAGAAATAAGCCATATCATTTAATGTACCCAGACATGAGTGACAGTTGGTCCTACAGTTTGTCTGAGATGAGGTGGCACATATTCAGGTATCCTGCATATTAATGATCTGTTTGTTGTTTGTTTATTTGTTAGATTCTGTCTTAGTAGCTTCATCTTTCTTATATACACACAGCCATGCCAGGAAAGCTTACTACGCTAAGGATGGGGGGTTGAGAGAGAGAGAGAGAGAGAGAGAGAGAGAGAGAGAGATAGGGAGTGGGGAGAAAGAAAAAGAGGGAGGGAGTGGAGGAGAGAAAGAGAGAGAGGGAGGAAGAGAAAGAGGGAGGTAGGAAGAGATAAAGGGAGTGGGGAGAAAGAAAAGAGAGAGGGAGGGAGAGAGTGAAGGAGAGAGAGAGAATGAGACAGAGAGAGAGAGAGAGAGAGAGAGAGAGAGAGAGGGAGAGGGAGGGGGGGCAGAGTCAATTGTTAGATTGAAGCGTTTCAGTATTGTTATCTTGTTATCTATTGCCGTCACATTTAGATACTTGTTCCTGTATTTTTATTCCCACGGTGTTTAAATTGAAAGCAAAGTGTTGTTAGATTTACTTTCTTATTCCGGTAACTGATCAGACCACGACTACTACATGTTCATGGTTGTATTCTTGTTTGTTTTGACATATTCAGTCTCGGTGGATATGGTCCTGTGGTGGCGCGTGCGAGTGTGTGTGTGTGTGTGTGTGTGTGTAAGCAGGTGTCACTCAGTGGGTGTGTGTACAGTCTGTTGGGAACACCTGCAGGACTAACGGACCCAGACGAAGCTTCTAGCACTGCAAATCCTGCAGATTCTTCTGGCGCAGACCAAGTGCTGCAAAGTTAAGAAGTGTCAGGCTACACCGTAGCACTGCCGTCATGACGAGAGAGGTTACGCAATCGCCTTTTCAGCAGTACACGAGATGAAACGAATCCGTCGGCTTTGACAGTTTCGGAGAAGCCGAGTTGCACCATCTAGAGCGGATAACGGCGAGCTCTACCCATGAGAGAAGTCACTCCCCCACATAACTCCTGCATACTTGTCCGTACGTTGCACAAATAAATGATGTATCGTGATACATCCAAAATATTGCGATGTTTGGAAATGTTGAACTTGGTTACAGTGCTGGGTGCTGTGACTGTAATGGTAATGAATCAGTGCTGATGTTTGATCGGCTACTATCAGACAAAATGACACGCTACCCTGAAACATGTCTGAGCGTCGCAGCGCTGGGCTGGTGTAGCGCATTAACCCAACAGTGTACACACTGACCTGAGATCAGCCATCACTGACTACCAGCCCAGGAACACCTACACGATGGCATAATATTAGCCCTCTCTCTCTCTCTCCCTCCCTCTCTTTATCTCTCTCTCTCCCTCTCTTTCCCTCTATCTCTCTCTCTCTCTCCCTCCCTCTCTTTATCTCTCTCTCTCTCACTCTCTCTCCCTCCCTCTCTCTCTCCCTCTCTTTATCTCTCTCTCTCTCACACTCTCTCCCTCCCTCTCTCTCTCTCTTCCTCCCTCTCTTTATCTCTCTCTCTCTCCCTCTCCCTCTTCCTCCCTCTGTTTATCTCTCTCCCTCCTCTCTCTCTCTCTATCTATCTATCTATCTATCTATCTATCTATCTATCTATCTATCTATCTATCTATCTATCTATCTATCTCTCTCTCTCCCTCTCCCTCTCTCTCTCTATCTCTCTCTCTCTCTCTCTGTCCTGAAATGTACCTGGAATGGTGCTCTGTTCGTTTTAATGAGGTTATATTCGTGGTCTTGGGTGTGTACACCACACCGTACAGACTCTGACGCCTTTTCCCATTTCTGCTCTGTCTCGGGCACATCACTGTACGCCCGGCGTAGAAACACTGACGTTTCCTCCCTCGGGCGGAAAACCTCGGTGAGTTGCTCCTGTCAACACCATCGTTTTCCTCGCGAAAAAAAAAAAAAAACCAGCCACACTCTGATCTGCAGTCTCGTGTCAGTCTGCGAACTTCTGCTGCCTACCACGTCCAACTTTAGCGCGAATCACAGGCGAAGTCGCGAGTGTTTGGAGGGAGCAGGTAATCATCCGCGGCTATGAGTGCGGCTTTAATCTGCTTCCGCGCCGGGGATGGAAATGACACGCGCTCCCCGGTAATGAATGTCGCACCTGCGGAGAGCGGGCGCCACACGCTCTTGTTTATTCGTTTCCATTTTGGTAAATGTCCTTTTATTCAGCCGGTCGTGGACAGCAAGGCCGCGGGGACGCGGTGGACGCCCAGAACTTGATTTTCAGAGAGGCGCATTATCTTCTCAAAGTCTAATATCAAGCCGTGGTGATTCTTGCTCTGGTATATTTTCCGACTGTCATCTCAGTATCTGAGAGGGATGGCTGGATCATTTTGATGAGACGCGTGCTGTCATTTAACGGGCACGCATCCTCCTAGCTCTGAATAACAACACTATTGACTGTGAACGAGTCTTTATTCAGGTACCGCGCTGTGTCTTAGTGGTTGAGGCCACTTTCAGATGTGTGTCCCGGTGTCTCCATGACAACGTGGTTCATTAGCTGTTTCAATGTGGGATGAGTGAATGATGGCAACTCAACGGGAGGTTTTGTAGTGGGAGAGAGAGAGGGAGGGACGAAAAGTGAGAGAGAAGAGGGAGGGAGAGAGAGAGGTTGTATGTTTTGCATTCACAGAGGGAGGTAAGACTACATTTGAACACGTGCTAACAGCCTGGTTCATTAGGACGAACACGGGCTTCATTTCACCCCAGACACCTTACACAATGTAATCATAACAGCAACATAACATACACAATTCTCTTGATTTACTCTGATGCCTTCATACATATAGTGAAGTGGTAGTGAAGTATACAAAGTTTTCAGAGAAACAGGATGTTTTGGGCAGAGGTCCTTCATCAGCTGAACATGATCGAGTTGCTAATATAGTAGAATTGCTACTAATTCAGAAGCACTTTGCATGCATAGCTGATGAAGACCCTCTGTCCAAAACGTCCTGATTCTATAGATAGATAGATCTATCAATTTATTTCTAACTATTTCTAATTTATTTCTTTATTTCTAATGTTAGATCTATCAATCTATTTTCCTAATAAGCTCATAGGATTCTGCTGAGGGGGGTGTCCTATAACTGTGAACATGCATATATCAGCAGAGGCAAAACTGTACATCTGGCAACCCGTGTATGGTCACTCCATTACTGAACGTTCCAAAGGGGTGGCGGCCTTGTCCTAAAAGCCTGAGAGTGCAAAGGAATGCCACGCCTTCCTAATGACACAATGACACACTAATATGCTAATGACCTCGTTTATTATTCATGATTATACATGCACAATTGAAAGCACAACTGAGAGGGGGAGAGAAAGTGGGGGGTGTGTCATCGTGTCCCTGCACGTGTGTGTGTTTCACTAACAGTGTGTGTGTGTCATTGTGTCCCTGCACGTGTGTGTGTTTCACTAACAGTGTGTGTGTCATTGTGTCCCTGCACGTGTGTGTTTCACTAACAGTGTGTGTGTCATCGTGTCCCTGCACGTGTGTGTGTTTCACTAACAGTGTGTGTGTCATCGTGTCCCTGCACGTGTGTGTGTTTCACTAACAGTGTGTGTGTGTCATTGTGTCCCTGCACGTGTGTGTGTTTCACTAACAGTGTGTGTGTCATTGTGTCCCTGCACGTGTGTGTGTTTCACTAACAGTGTGTGTGTCATTGTGTCCCTGCACGTGTGTGTTTCACTAACAGTGTGTGTGTCATCGTGTCCCTGCACGTGTGTGTGTTTCACTAACAGTGTGTGTGTCATCGTGTCCCTGCACGTGTGTGTGTTTCACTAACAGTGTGTGTGTCATCGTGCCCCTGCACGTGTGTGTGTTTCACTAACAGTGTGTGTGTCATCGTGTCCCTGCACGTGTGTGTGTTTCACTAACAGTGTGTGTGTCATCGTGTCCCTGCACGTGTGTGTGTTTCACTAACAGTGTGTGTGTCATCGTGTCATTCCTGCACGTGTGTGTGTTTCACTAACAGTGTGTGTGTCATCGTGTCCCTGCACGTGTGTGTGTTTCACTAACAGTGTGTGTGTCATCGTGTCATTCCTGCACGTGTGTGTGTTTCACTAACAGTGTGTGTGTCATCGTGTCCCTGCACATGTGTGTGTTTCACTAACAGTGTGTGTGTCATCGTGTCCCTGCACGTGTGTGTGTTTCACTAATAGTGTGTGTGTCATCGTGTCATTCCTGCACGTGTGTGTTTCACTAACAGTGTGTGTGTCATCGTGTCATTCCTGCACGTGTGTGTGTTTATTCTTCATTTTCTTCTCTCAGCCTCAGTTCAGCAGACGCTGGCCCATCCACAAAGGCTTCTGTCAAGGTTGCCATGCGTTACAGAAGCCCGCTGACATGCTGACCTCTGACCTCTGACCCCTCATTCCCACCCTTATTTCTGCCCCCGGAAGTAATCACACAGATAGATGCGGGGGATCCAGTGGTTTTATGGCCCGATGGGGTTGGCTTGAACTTAATGTCCTGTGAGTAATCTGTTTGTAGTAATCTAACT
>NC_135211.1:42401938-42404438 GCF_052324685.1 Brachyhypopomus gauderio | reverse complement strand
ATCCATTTGGGCCCCTTAAACACTCCAGGCAGGGAGAGGATTCCAAATATGTCTATAATCCCCAAGTAATATAAAGTAATCTTATCGGCATTCACTACCTGCAGATTAGCATCACCTGAGCCACAAAACAATACACATGGTCCTCTTTAGGGGTCTTGGGGAGTGGAACACCTCCACACTGATCCCAGATCAGTTCCTATCTGCTGTGTACCATAGCTTCCCTTATGCAGAACCCCCGAGGTGCAGCCCACCCGTTCTGACTCATAGGCTGGTTGCTGAGAGCTTCATGAGTGAGATAGCGTAGGTACACAGTAACCTGTGCAGGGCTCATGTAGGACTGAGGTTGTGGGATGTTTGTTGGTGAGATCTGAGAGTTGTTCAATGCCGCGTAGGACTGGCGCTCAGCCTGGGCCATATGGAGCAAGTGGCATGTTTATGGGTAATAATCTGGTCTCATTTGGAGCAAGTGACATGTTTATGGGTAATAATCTGGTCTCATTTGGGCTAATCTGGGAGGTGGGGTCCAATCCACCTGTTTAGCATCTTTAGTACCTGCTGCTCATACTGATCCCTGACCTCACACACACACACACACACACACACACACACACACACACACACACACACACATGCACACGCACACACACACTACATTGGTCTCTTAACTTGGCAGATCTCTGGAGGGAAGTTGTGTAAGCAGAAAAACAACTGGAGTGACCTTTAAATGCCTTTTCAGAGTGCACTGCAGACTGTATTAGCTCGTGTGAGTGAATGTGAGAGTTTGTGTTTGTTCCTGCTGTATGTTATTAAGTATGACTGATGTGAACATAGTGTTGGTCCTTTTGGAACTACGATATAGCATATATATTATGCAGTATTTTGAAATGAAATAAAAAATAAAATATTAGCCACAATGTTTTTATATATCAATATCGCAAAGCCCAGTATCGCGATTTCTATTAACACACAATATATTGTGCAGCCCTTATATTTTGATTTCTTTTTCTTGGTGGAAGAACTATAATTATTATTAATGTTTTCCTCAATCAACTGATGGCAAGCTTAATGGTGGAGGTGTGTTTCCCACTAATATTAATATTAATATTTAGTATTCCCACTGATACTAAAAACTTAGATTTGAGGACTACAATTCCCACTAATACCAAAAGAGACACTCTGAGGACTACAATTCCCACTAATACTAAAACATGTGTCTCCGAGGACTACAATTCCCACTAATATTAAAAACATGTGAGTTAATAGAAGAATTAATTAATTAATCCTTTACTGTCATTGCATAAAGTGCAAAGACATTCGATTGTCCTTGAAGGTGCAGAAGTTGAAGGAAGTAAAATAATAATAAAACTAATAAATTAAATAAAGCAAAAAACAAACTATAATAAACCTTAGAATTCTGTACACCAGAGCACTGAACCTACAGAATACAGCGAAGTATTAAAGAAATACAGTGTTAGAGGTTGAGCACAGTTCAGTGAAATAATGGCTCAGGGGTAAGAGCTGTTTTTTGGACCCAGAGTGCTTTCCAGAGGACAACAGGTCAAGCAAGGGATATCCCAGGTGCGGAGAGTCTTTAAGGGTGTTGATGGCTCTGCCGAGGCAGCGAGACCTATAAATACCCTCAAGGGAGGGAAGTGGGCATTCGGTCATTCGGTCATTCGCTAGAATACCAGCAGCTTCTCAGCCAGGTTGTTGTTTCTGAGGATCTTCAGAAGGCAGAGTTGCTGCTGCGCCTTCTTGACAACAGCAACGCTACCTCAACAAGACAGAACGATTGTAGACCCTGGGAGCTGCCAATGCTCACCTTGAACTCACTATATTCTTCAAGAAGAACCCGGTCACTCTGTTTGAAGCTGCCCACACCCTTGGTGTCAACAAAGCCTTTCACATCACCAAAGTTATCGATCTCAACTCATGTTTCAAACCTGACCTTCAGTCAAGCTGGTTTCTCCTTGTGAAGGATTCAACTATTTCTCTCTCAGGGTACATGGGTTCTGCACAGGTTCTTCATGGGTTCTGCTCGGGTTCTGCACTGGTTCAGTCTCTTGTCATCTCAAGGCATGACTATTACATCTCCCTACTTGTTGGTCTCAGGCCTCTACAATTGATCCAGAATGGAGAAGCACAGCTGGCCTTCAATGTCCTGAAGCTCACGTAGGTTTCTACACAACTCCATTTCCTTCACTGGCTTCCAGTAGCTGCTCACATCAGCTTTAAAGCCCTGATGTTCACATACAAAGCCATGAATGGATCATCCCCTTCCTGCCTCGAGCGCTTTAAACTCCAAGTGTTCCTCAGCTTGAAACGCCATCCTTAAAGTCTCATGGAAGACGGGCATCGAGACTCTGCCCTGGATCCCAGATGGCGGGATTAACTTCCATTGGCTGTCTGAACCACAGAGTCCCTCGCGGCCTTCAAACGCAGACTGAAGACTCTATTTGTGCAGAGTCTCTAACTGATCACTTATTCTGCATTTATTAAA
>NC_135211.1:42386938-42396938 GCF_052324685.1 Brachyhypopomus gauderio | reverse complement strand
AGAGTGTGAGTGTTAGCATTGCACTGCTGCTCTGGTGTCTGATGCCGTCGTTATTTGGGTCAGGCGTTCTGAGGGAGGGAGTCGTCTCGTAGAGGGAGTTGTTTCGTTGAGGGAGATGTCTCGTTGAGGGAGTCGTATCGTTGGTAAATGGGATTAGAGGCTTAAACAGTTAAAGAATGTAGTGAGAAATCTCCCGCTTACCACAATCCAAGGTCTATATAACAACAACAACAACAATAATAATAATAATAATAAAATGAAATAATAACAATAATTATAATAAGTGAGACAAACTGACACACGAGTCTGTAAACATATAGTAGAATTCCCATAAGGTTTGTCTTTGGTGGTAGAAATAATCCTCCTCTCTCCTACCCTCCCTCCTTCCCTCCCTCTCTTTCTTTCTTTCTTTACTACTTTTAATAGAACGCCATGCCTTATGTCAGAGTGGGAACTGACACCATCCCTAATTATGAAACAGCCCTCCAGTATTATCAAATTCTGCTTAAAGTGTCTTGCACACATGGTTAAAAAAGACTCAAACCCAAACGACCCAAACACCCTTTACCTACACTCACGAGACAGTTCAGAAGATACACCTGTCTTAGAAGTGTACAATTACAGATAGCCTGAAATACTACGTTACCTCAGTCCTCACTGGCCTAAGGTGAGAGAGCTGCTATTGGTTAAGTGGTGAAAAACGATGCCTTCTGGTAATATAAGCTAATAAATACGTTTCTTATGATGTGGGTGGTGGACACACATGAGGCGAAAATGGTTTGGTAGGTCATTATCATAGTGGTATGATAATGACCAATCAGCATGGCTGATATAAACTATGCACTGGATTCAGTCTGCGCTTGAATTCCTGTTATCCACACTGGTGTATTAGCCCACAAATCAGCTGACCTGATGGTTTCAGGGACAACCCAGCACAGAGGTGTCCACGCTGGTCTGGAATGAACAAATGTGGTGATTTCCCTGGACGGACACGTCACGTTCATCTCACCAACCTTAGCAACTGCTTCAGACAGGGGCGGAGACTGCAATCAAGACCTAGATACAGGGAACACAAACTACACGAAAGCCTCACTAATCAATCACAGAGAACTTTAACAGCAGTGAAAATAAAACCATACAGTAAAAATTGTCACTGCTTTGTGAAAAGCAGCAACAGTGAGACCGTATGGGTGGTGTGAGGTCGTATGGGTGGTGTGAGGTCATATGTGTGGCATGAGGTCGTATGTGTGGTGTGAAGTCGTATGTGTGGCGTGAGGTCGTATGGGTGGTGTGAGGTCGTATGTGTGGTGTGAGGTCGTATGGGTGGTGTGAGGTCATATGGGTGAGGTCGTATGTGTGGTGTGAGGACGTATGGGTGGTGTGAGGACGTATGGGTGGTGTGAGGTCATATGGGTGGTGTGAGGTCGTATGTGTGGCGTGAGGTCGTATGGGTGGTGTGAGGTCGTATGGGTGGTGTGAGGTCGTATGTGTGGCGTGAGGTCGTATGGGTGGTGTGAGGTCGTATGGGTGGTTTGAGGTCGTATGTGTGGTGTGAGGTCATATGTGTTGTGTGAGGTCGTATGGGTGGTGTGAGGTCGTATGGGTGGTGTGAGGTCGTATGTGTTGTGTGAGGTCGTATGGGTGGCGTGAGGTCGTATGGGTGGTGTGAGGTCATATGTGTGAGGTCGTATGTGTGGTGTGAGGTCGTATGTGTGGCGTGAGGTCGTATGTGTGGTGTGAGGTCGTATGTGTTGTGTGAGGTCGTATGTGTTGGGTGAGGTCGTATGGGTGGTGTGAGGTCGTATGGGTGGTGTGAGGACATATGTGTGAGGTCGTATGTGTCAGGGCTGGCTCGGATGCCACTCCCTCCACCACCAGGAGGGGCACCCGAGTCAGTCCTAGACTTGCGGGGCGTAATCAGCAATGATCTGTTTCAGCTGTCTGAAGCCTTCTTAAGGAAGCTGTGGGAAACGGATCATTGCTGATTCGTTCGGTTTTGCCCTCGCGCTATCAGCCTGCTCCTTCATTCCCCGAAGTTGCACTCTCCAAGTTACAAGGTGTCTCGTCGCCGCTCTCTCTCTGTCTCTCCTTCTCTTCTTCGAGATTCTATCTCCTGCGTCGCTCTGACCTACCTCAAGTTTTCCCAAGTCTGTTTTTTCTTCCTGTCTTTATTCTGACTTTATATTTTAGGAAGGGGTTTTGTTTTGCTGCGGCGTTTTTCTGCCTTCTGGCCAGCCACCTTCTCTGGCATCTTTAGTTTCGTTTTCACGTTGCCTGTGTCTGCGCTGTTTAAGTTACGTTTGTTGTTTTGTTTGTTTCTCCCGTCTCCTTACGGTTGAGCTTTATTTTTCACGCGTTGAGTTTTCCGCGTTGGGTTTTGTTTATCGTTTTACCGTGCTTCCACGACTTTCCTTTTATTTTCTCGCGTTGACTTTTCCGCGTTGCTTTCGTTTATTCATTTGGGTTGTGTTTCGTGTTTTAACTCTCGCACTCGCGTTCTGTTCTGACAAACGCTGTTGTGCTGTTAAACGGCACTTGGATCCACCTTTCTTCTATCACTATACGCGGTGAGTACCTCCCAGTACTCCCGCGTTACAGTATGTGTTGGGTGAGGACGTATGGGTGGCGTGAGGTCGTATGGGTGATGTGAGGTCATATGTGTGAGGTCATATGTGTGAGGTCATATGTGTGAGGTCGTATGTGTGAGGTCGTATGTGTGAGGTCGTATGTGTGAGGTCGTATGTGTGGTGTGAGGTCGTATGTGTGGTGTGAGGTCGTATGTGTGGTGTGAGGTCGTATGTGTGGCGTGAGGATGTATGGGTGGCGTGAGGATGTATGGGTGGCGTGAGGATGTATGGGTGGCGTGAGGACGTATGGGTGGCGTGAGGTCGTATGGGTGGCGTGAGGACGTATGGGTGGCGTGAGGTCGTATGGGTGGCGTGAGGTCGTATGGGTGGCGTGAGGTCGTATGTGTGGCGTGAGGTCGTATGGGTGGCGTGAGGTCGTATGTGTGGCGTGAGGTCGTATGTGTGGCGTGAGGATGTATGGGTGGCGTGAGGTCGTATGGGTGGCGTGAGGTCGTATGGGTGGCGTGAGGTCGTATGGGTGGTGTGAGGTTGCCTCACAGAACGGGGATCTGGGTTTGATTTCTGATCTGGGCCGTTCTGTGTGGAGTTTGCATGTTCTCCCTGTACTCTCCAGGTACTCTGGTTTCCTCCCGCAGTCCAAAGACATGTGTGTTAGGTTGATCGCTCCCTCTGAATTGCCCGTAGGTGTGTGTGTGTGTGTGTGTGTGTGTGTGTGTTGGTCATGTTGTGGACTGGTGATCTGTCCATGGTTTACCTGCCTTCACCTGATGATGCTGGGATTGGCTCCAGCCCCCCCTGTGACCCTGACTGTCAGGATAAAGTGGTAAAGATAATGGATCAGACATTTTCTGATTGACTTCTGAATGTGCAACGCGTGATTCCAAGGTAACGGAACGATTCCACGGAAACGTCACGTTCGGTCAGTTCAGCGTTCGGAAGTGGCAGCACACTGGTAAATGTTTGTACTGTGAACAAGTGATAGTAGGAATGAAAATGACCAGAGAACGTGTGAACTTACAACAATAAGTTATGGTTTTAAAAATACTGCTTTCTGAATGTTGAAGGTACCCACTGAAGCTCCTATACAGGTTTGAGAAGATGGAAACAGTGCTGGACTTGAGTTCTTCTGGGGCAGCAGAAGACCTTCTACATGTCTAATTTAAACCGTTTTAAGATGCTGTTTTTATTACAACATAATGTAAACACAACTTGAATATAATGCAAATGCAATGCAATCTTTTAACGCTTTAGGTTTTCATGCTAATTTATCCACGCCTGTTCAAACTGAGGTTTAATTAGGACACGCAGAGTAATGAACATCTCCAGAGGTTTAAACTTAACTTCTATTTGTAGGAGTCTGTCTTCACCTCGGAGTTTTAGTGCCTGGACTGACTTGCCCACTCGTGAGACTTGCATGACAACAGCAAATAAATATTCCTTTAGTGAGAACTCTAATAACCCTCCTTAAAAAATGAGCTCTTACTACGGTGGTTATTAATGTGATATTTTATAAAGGGAAAAAAAAAAACTCGGTCTTGTGCTTGAAGCTGTTCATGAATTCACCTGGGAAATGAAGGACTCATTGGCGCCGTGATGTATTAAATTAACTGTCACGTTCAGAAGTCTATTTGCCCGGGTAGCTCTGTGCTGGCATGGAATATTCCAGCCCACTCCCCACCCCCCCAACCCTGTTTGGGTTGTATACAGGTGTATGAAGGCAGCAAGGTTGTTAGCCTGTCTGTCTGTCAGCCGTAGGGCCTTGGGTTCAAATCCTTCTCTGTGTGGTGTCTCCATGTTCCTCTGGGCTCTCCGCTTTCCTGGTGTAGTCCATCAGGTTAACTGACTGCCCTACTGAATTGTCCTGGTGAGAGTGAATGATTGTGTTTGTGTGTGCAAGCCCGGTGATGACTACCCTAATAATGTCATCCTTATCTCTGCGAGAATGATGTCCAGTGGTGGGTGGTGCTCTGTCCTGGGTGGTGTCCTCTCTCTCCCCTCCCTGTGTCTGTATGTCCAGTGGTGGGTGGTGCTCTGTCCAGAGTGGTGCCCTCTCTCCCCTCCCTGTGTCTGTATGTCCAGTGGTGGGTGGTGCTCTGTCCAGAGTGGTGTCCTCTCTCTCCTCCCTGTGTCTGTATGTCCAGTGGTGGGTGGTGCTCTGTCCAGAGTGGTGTCCTCTCTCCTCTCCCTGGGTCTGTATGTCCAGTGGTGGGTGGTACTCTGTCCTGGGTGGTGCCCCCTCTCACCTCCCTGGACCTGATTTTGTCCTCCAGGGCTTCTGGTTGAGAGTATGCAGTGCTTTAATTGTAAAGTGACCTTGGGATCATTGAAAGGTGCTATATGAATATAACATTCATTCATGAATCAAACAGCTACGGCATTAAAGGGGAATTGTGAATTGTGTTCATATGAATTGTGTTCATAATTTCATTGTTTTTAATTTAGATTTTCTTTTTATGTGTTTTATGTCCAAAAGCACCTCATACTGTACATCTTTTCTCACACTCTGTCCCAAACACTCTATAAGTCTAAGTCCCGCCTCCCATTGAGCCCAGTCTGTTCGGATTGGTCCGTTTGCCCATTGTTATCTGTGTTCCGCCCCTACATCTTCCACCCCTGCTAGATAAGTGGATTGTGACATCACCACTACAGCTTAAATCCACCTTCACAATTTAAGACTGGTTAACATCTAGTGGTCGAAAAACAACATTGCTATTATATTTTCTCAAAATGTTATGCAAATGTGGGCCTACAGTTAATTAGCAAAACAACTGTTACACAATAAGATTAGCTGTGAAGTTACCCGGTAAGCCTACAGCTGAGCACTGGGTCTAATGTTTAACCACAGCAACCACCTCCACGCTTGAGCGCTCAAAGTACCAATCTTGTTCACGTTTGACACCACAAATCCACAAATGATAACACATACCTACAGTTTGTGGACCTGAATCTCCACACAATGCTGGAGCTGCCCCTTCCGTCAGGAGTAGGAAATGTGAAAGTCCAGCACTGAACTGTTCAACACTGTTGATGCACTCGGCCGTGAAATGCCATGCATGCAGTCAAATAACAGGAACAGAAGCAGGAGCAGGACTTCCAACCACGGACTTCTTTATGGTTCTACCTTGTGCAGAGCATACAAATGTCACAATAGAGAAAGCAGCATTTTCTCAACATGGCTGCAAAATGGAAGAAACTCGTCCCAGAACCCAACACTTGCCATGTACTGTGTAAAACATGCCAGGCGTGCTGATAACCAGGCAGGCCACGAAGAGATTACGTCATCTTGTAACAAAGAAAATGGCCGAAATCCAATGAGGTGTTCAGACACCCGAGAAAGGTGGTTTCTTTCAGAGACTGAGTCTCATAGGTACTTTGGATTGTTTACATGCACAAGAAACTTGTATGACACACAAAAGTATGGGGGGGGGCAGAACATTGTAATAGGTTCCTTTTAACAAAAAAATTAACGCATTTTAACGCACGATACACTTTTGCATCGTGGAATGTTTCTCAGTGCACGAGTTCCAGGCGTACAGATTATATGGACGCACGATAAGATGAGCATGATGCAGATGACTGAAGAGGCTACGCTGGTGGATGGGAAATTTAAATATAAGAAACTTCCAGATGGAAGTTCAAACAAAAATAGTGTTATTTACACTTTATGTAGGAAGGAGTTCGCTTATCACAGGAGCACTTCCACCCTTCGTTACCACCTCAACGCAAAACATGTTGCAGCTAAAGCTGGGCGTACACTGTACGATATTTTAAATCGTGTACTCAGCTCCAGCTCAAACTGTACGACTAAATCGCAGGGAGAGTCGGCTCGTGGAGCTGCTTCAACAGTGCGATACTCTCACGAGGAGCGATTTGAATTTCAAACATGTTTGATATTCTTGCGACGCTGCGATTTCTGATCGGGAGTTGGTCGTGAGGTGTGAATCGCTCCTCGTTTACCTGTGTAAACTATACGATGCACGACACGCGATTGAGCCGAAACGAGTGAAAAATCGGCTGAAAATGGGCCAAAAATCGCACAGTGTACGCCCAGTTTAACACGCAGGTCAGTAATGATAACTTAGCTGCTAAATGTATTCCTAGTACGATAGGGTGACCTAAACGTCCGCATTTCACATCCTGTCCCGGTCGTCCCGGGTTTTTTTTAAAGTGAGGAAATGTCCTGGTTTTTAAAGTACCTTCATTGGACCATTAAGACTGGATTAAACTTTCGCGAGTGACCGTAGCGCGCGACTCCGCACGCGTTTATACGCTTACAAGAAGCGCTGCACATTGCGTCAACTGATGCAAGTTACGAACTACCGTCCAGGGGTGAGTTTCCCAAAACGTTCTTAGCACCAAGTACTTCTTAACCTCGTACGTAAGAACGAGGGAAAAAAAACAGGTTATTGTGAAAGGGAAGTAAAACAGGTTATTGTGAAGAGCGCCACAAATGTGGCTCTGACTGGGGATCACTGGACCTCTGTTAGCAACAAGAATGATCTTGGTGTGACAGCTCATATTATAGATGATGAATGGAAGATCCAGTCATTTGCTTTGAGCATGCAGAAGACTACTTCTAGGCACTATGGAGATGCCTGTGGCAGAGGCCTGGGAAATTTAAGAAAAGTATACCATCTAAAATGGTATTAAAAACATCTTCTGATTTACTTCAATTCTTCCAATATCCTGAGCAAAACTCCCAAAATTAAACAACATTTTTGGTCAGAATTTCCAATGTTCTGAACTGTTTTCTGCACTCATATATTGGTCTGTGTAGTAGACTGGTGGAAAAATAAACAAGATGTTGAAGTTTGATTATGTTCATTGATTCATTCATCATTCAAACTTAAATTAATATTTCTCATGTTAAATACTGAAATGCGATTAAAATGCGATTAATTTCGATTAATTAATTACAAAGCTTCCGATTAATTCGATTAATTTTTTTGATCGCGTCCCACCCCTAATATATATATATATATATATATATATATATATATATATATATATATATATATATATATATATAAATGAAAAGCTGGAGAAGAATTGAGGGCTGAGAGGAGAGCTAGAAAAGATTTGAAAGGTGAAGGCAACAGTGGTTCCCATAGTGATCAGGGCACTAGGGACTGTGACACCCAAGCTAGGAGAATGGAGGCAGCAGGTCCTAGGAACGACATCCAGGACAGATCTCCATCCAGGAGAGATGTCCATCCAGAAGAGATCTCCATCCAGGAGAGATGTCCATCCAGGACAGATCTCCATCCAGGAGAGATCTCATACAGGAGAGATGTCCATCCAGAAGACATCTCCATCCAGAAGAGATCTCATCCAAGAGAGATGTCCATCCAGAAGATATCTCCTTCCAGAAGACATCTCCATCCATGAGAGTGCAGTCCTGGGAACAGTTATAATTCTGCACAGGACCCTCAAGCTCCCCCAGCTCGAAGGAGAAAGAACAGCCCATTTTAGGAGGCCGTGTTTGTTTCCAGCACACTGCTATGCTGCTCACACCCTGACTCTGTATGGGACGGGCTGGAAATTGAGCCGTTTTGTCCTCGTTTGTCTGCCTCAGGCCATTCACTGCTGAACCGATCCAGGAACGCTGTGTGGTCGGGGCCCTCTGCTCCCGCCTGTCCTGGGTCTTCAGATTGGCTAGGCTAATCACCCTCAAATTAAATGCATTACACTCGTAATTAGGCACCGGGAGACCCCACCCCCCTCAGGGGTCTATTGGTTTACATACAAATTTATGCGCCACCCCAGATCCACCCACCAGGATGTTGAGATACTCTGTTTTAAATAATTACAAATGACATTGGCTTCTGTAGCATATTCATGGTTCGGCCCGGACTGTGGCTCTCTGCAGCAAGAAGAAAAACTCGTATAATGTCCCAGTTGAGTGTTAACTGCAGCTTAGTCCATCAGTTTAGTCCTCAAAATAGTATGATAAATATCCTCGAATTGACAATGGGAAGCCATGGTTTTCTAGTGCAGGGCTGTGGTCAGTGGTCTCCTCCTAAATCTGAACAAAGTCCCCATTGTCTTGGTCTATTTACACCTTTAAATACAATAGGATAATAATTGTGGGCAACAGCTCATTGATACGCTGTACCCACATTATGCAAGAGAAAGTTACAGAGTGAGTGAATGAATGTGTTGTTAGTTACTCAGTTTCTTACACTGTAATTGTGTAATTACACCATTATGACCATGTGACATAATGTGTTACGTTTGTTACACTGTAATTGTGTTATTACACCCTTATGACCATGTGACATAATGTGTTACGTTGCCGAACATTCCAGCAACCTGATATGTGGCCTGAGTTCTTGTGTGGGTGTGTTACCCTCTGGTTAGTTTAATGAGCAGCCTGTGTTTACCTCACTCTGTGTGTGTGTGGGGGGGGGGGGTCGGCCTGCCCGGCTTTGTTTCATCCGCCCATTTCAAAGCATCTGTTTGCAAACACTCTTGGAATTGGATATAGGGATGTTGTCCAAGATCAGACACACACACACACACACACACACACACAATCTGGCACGAGCTGCACTCGTCAGTCTAATTGAGGGTGGCGAGAGAGAGACGCCATGACAGTAAGGCGGAGAGCTCTAGTGTGTGTGTTACTGCCCGTAGTCATGTGGTCCAGCCCTCTGCTTTCAGCAGCACCCACGTCGCCTGTGTGTATAAGCACTCGATGTCATCACCACAAATTACATACTGCTCTCAGATAAACATGTGGTGACAGACAGACAGAAGCAACGGATTGACAGACGAAGCAATATTAAGAAGCAGATGATCTGTGTGACCATAACGGGGGCTAAGCGGTGCACGCTACAAGATAATGCTGCTAGCAAGAGGAAGATTAAAGGGATCTGAAACGCGCAGTAATAGGTGAGTAAAGAGGGGGCAGTAACGTGGGGGCGTCGGTGCTGTACTGCCCTACAGGCTCGGCCTGAAGGCCCAAGTGGGACCCAGGTGGGGGGACAGTGGGCGGCCCATAAATCACAGGTCCGTTCTGAATAATTCGAGAGATTTTTCAGTGCGCCCACGAACCGTCGCTGTACGGCTTCAGACTGTGGCCCGGCTCGGAGCTTAATAAACGCTTAATAAATCAGTCAGAAGCATCGGCCCCAAAACTGTAGTGAGGGTTGTGATGCCTTCAGCACATCTATCAAGCATGTCTAATGAGAATATTTGTGAGGATGTGTGTGTGTGTGTGTGTGTGTGTGTGTGTGTGTGTGTGTGTGTGTGTGTGTGTGTGTGTGTTTGATGATGGATCGCTCTCATTTCAGAGTGTGACTTGGTGTGTACGGACTCCAACAGTCACACATGGCACACAGGTGGAAGACACAATGGTGAGGCCATCTGTTCAAGAGCATGCCGAGTGTGTGTGTGTGTGTGTGTGTGCG
>NC_135211.1:42369438-42381938 GCF_052324685.1 Brachyhypopomus gauderio | reverse complement strand
TCCAGAGCTGTGCAGCTGTCGATGAGCGATGGCGGGTCTGTTCGCAGAGATCGGCAGACATGCTGCCTCCCGAGAAGAGTTCAGTTCTTCTTGGTCTTTCTTTCTGAGAACGACCTTTGAAAGATTCCGCTCACTATCATTGTGTAGTTGAAGTTTTTTACCGTTTTTGTTGTTGTCGATGTTCTTGACGTTATTATTGACATTGTTGTTGCCGACGTTGTTGTTGTTGTAATTATTATCAGTGTTATTATTGTTGCTATTGCTGTTGTTAATTTCTGTGATTTTGGCCCCTTCCCCATAAGTCTGCGGTCACCATGGCATCTCACAGGTCAAACAAAGTCCAGGAGCCTCCAGCACTTGACTGGGAGTGAACACACACAAACACACACACACAAACACACACAAACACACACACACACACACACACACACACACACACACACACACACACACACACACACACACACACACACACACACACATTGTTCTCAGTGCAGGAAGCCTTTGGAACTGTAGGGCAGATCGATACTGGCAGTGCAGGATGAAGTGTCCTCCGCTCCAGGGCAACACACACACACACACACACACACACACACACACACACACACACACACACACACACACACACACACACACACACACACTCAGCAGTAGTGACTGCCAGCAAACAGCAGCTACCTGTGGTGGTGCATCTGGCATCGTGATATTTTCAGCAGGTGGACGAAGGAAGACGAGAGCACCTGTCGCCCCGCGAGACCCACTGCCCCAGTCCCGCCTCGCAAGTCCCGCCGCCCCAGTCCCTCCACCCCAGTCCCGCCACCTGAGTCCCGCTGCCTGAGTCCCGCCACCCCCAGTCCCACCTTGCGAGTCCCGCCGCCCCAGTCCCACTAGTCCCGCCGCCTGAGTCCCGCCGCCCCGTCCTGCCGCCCCAGTCCACCTCAGCGCACCTTCTCCCTGTGACTCGAAACAAGAACACACATAAGACTGGATTACAGTGGATCCAGACAGCTGGAAATGCCCCACAAGTGTTTCCAGAAAAGCTTCAGCACCTGTTAGAAAACGTTCATATACACCAACACTTCCTTCAGCTACATTACCTAAAGTAACACATCGCAGCTCATTACAGACCGGCACAACGACGGATGTAATATTCGCTGCATTTGGAGATATTTTTAATTAGATGCCCTTATCTCCCCAGATT
Source organism: Brachyhypopomus gauderio (assembly GCF_052324685.1). Taxonomy (NCBI): domain Eukaryota; kingdom Metazoa; phylum Chordata; class Actinopteri; order Gymnotiformes; family Hypopomidae; genus Brachyhypopomus; species Brachyhypopomus gauderio. The sequence goes on along the minus strand of NC_135211.1, from coordinate 42,380,737 downwards.
AAAACGCTTATTTATTATTGCTTAGTGCTATAATGAGTCAGTAGCTGTTGGGATTAATCACAGTTAATCCAACGCACCTGGTGAGGCTGTGAAACTGGTCGTTTGGGTAGATCACAGTGTAGCATGTGTAGGATGTGCGTTGGGCTCTCCTACAGCAAACATTCAACCGCCGTGGAAAAGCTGGCAGGTTTTAGCTTCATTTCAGTGAAGTATTTCATCGTTTTTAGCGTACTCCAGCTGCCTGGCCATTTGGTTTATTTAGACTTTTTGAAGCTCTGCTCGTCGGTCCCGAGAGTCTCCAGCGTTCAGGGCCCAGTTCTGCTGGTGAGCAGGGCTCCATCACGTTAGCTCGACTCCGGCTAGTGTCAACGCCCTGGGGAGCGGCTAACTCGTGTCTCCTGTGTAGCTGTGTGGGAAAAACATGGAGAGAGATCAGATCCTCCTGCTCAGAGCAGCAGTAACCCATTCACACATTCACCCGTTCACCTGCATAATCACTCACACATTCACCCGTTCACCTGCGTAATCACTCACACATTCACCCGTTCACCTGTGTAAACACTCACACATTCACCCGTTCACCTGCGTAATCATGCACACATTCACCCGTTCACCTGCATAATCACTCACACATTCACACATGCACCCGTTCACCTGTGTAATCACTCCCACATTGACACATTCATCCATTCACCTGTGTAATCACTCACACATTCACACATTCCCACAACATTCATCTGTCATTCATCCATTCACAGTTTTTGCCGCTGGTGTTTGTTGAATTGGATCACATGAGACATAATTTCTGTTTGCCCACACAGACACAGCCTGAAATTGGAGAGGTTGCAATTACACACAGAAGGTAATCAACCTCTCTGTCTCTCTCCCCCTCTCTATCTATCTCTCCCTCTGTCTCCCCCACTCTCCCCCTCTATCTCTTTTGTTATCAGTCTGTCTAACTCTCTCAACTCTCTCACTCTTTCTCTTCTCTTCCTGATTGTAACTTCACAGGGCCTTCTGATTCCTAATAATGTGATAATAACTCTGTGTATGCTTGTGTGTGATGAGTGATTTCATTTTGGTCCTTGGACACACACACACACACACACACACACACACACACACACACACACACACACACACACACACACACACACACACACACACACACACACACACACACAGCCCCTTGCCCAGTCATGTCTAACCAAGGCAGCTGTGAGTTTCTATGGGGATAAGCCAGGCATAAAATATAGAGTCTGTGTGTGTGTGTGTGTACGTGTGTGTGTGTGTGTGTGTGTGTGTGTGTGTGTGTGTGTGTGTGTGTGTGTGTGTGTGTGTGTGTGTGTCAGTCTCCTGCCCATCATCTTGGTCAGTTCCAGGAGGCTGTCTGCCTACTCTTAAAATAGAGCTAGCCTTAACACACAACACACAACACACACACACACACACACACACACACACACACACACACACACACACACACACACGCACACACCCATGCACACACACACACACACACACACACACACACACACACACAAACTCCACACTAACACCCCCTCACACACTCACAAACCACACTAACACCCCCCCCCACACACACACACACACTCCACACACACACACACACACACACACACACACACACACACACACACACTCCACACTAACACCCCCCCACACACACACACCACACTAACACCCCCCCACACACACACACTCCACACTAACAACCCCCACACACACACACACACTACACACTAGCACCCCCTCCACACACACACACACACACTAACACCCCCCCACACACACACACCACACTAACAACCCCCACACACACACACACACACTACACACTAGCACCCCCTCCACACACACACACTCCACACTAACACCCCCCCACACACACACCCACACACACACACACACACACACACACACACACACACACACACACACACACACACACACACACTCCACACTAACACCCCCCCCACACACACACACACCCACACACACATTCTACACTAACACCCCCCACACACACACCTTACACCCTCTTCAATAAGAGTGTCCTGTTAATATATTTACATAGTTTAAGTTAGTGATTTTGTTTATGTTGCTTATTAGAACTTAGTGACATTTCTACCTTTATTTTGTTGAACAATCTTGAACCATCATCTTCATCATCTTCATCATCATCATTACCTTCCACTGGGCCATCATAACTGCACATGAGTGTGAGACAGGTCTGTGAGTGTAATACAAGTCCAGTGAGTGTGAGACAGGTCCTGTGAGTGTAATACAGGTCCAGTGAGTGTGAGACAGGTTCTGTGAGTGTGTTACAGGGCCAGTGAATGTGAGACAGGTCTGTGAGTGTGAGACAGGTCCAATGAGTGTGAGACAGGCCCAGTTATTGTGAGACGAGTCCAGTGCGTGTGTTACAGGGCCAGTGAGTGTGAGACAGATCTGTGAGTGTAATACAGGTCCAGTGAGTGTGAGACAGGTCCTGTGAGTGTGTTACAGGGCCAGTGAATGTGAGACAGGTCTGTGAGTGTGAGACAGGTCCAGTGACTGTGAGACAGGCCCAGTTATTGTGAGACAGGTCCAGTGAGTGTGAAACAGGTCCAGTCAGTGTGAGGCAGGTTCAGTGAGTGTGTTACAGGTCCAGTGAGTGTGAGACAGGTCCAGTCAGAGTTAGACAGGTCTATGAGTGTGAGACAGGTCCAGTGAGTGTGAGACAGGTCCAGTGAGTGTGAGACAGACCCAGTGAGTGTGAGGCAGGTCCAGTGAGTGTGAGGCAGGTCCAGTGCGTGTGTTACAGGTCCAGTGAGTGTGAGACAGGTCCAGTCAGTGAGACAGGTCCAGTGACTGTAGTATGGCGCATTTCCACTAGGGCCTACTTGGCGTGGTACGGTTCGATTCGCGACGGTTTGTGAGTGTTTCCATTAGTACCAGGTCCCAGTTAGCCGGCCCCTTCGGGTACTATTTTCGTACCTGCTCGCTCGAGGTTCTAACCGTTCCAAAGCGGTACAGTTCTGTGACGTGGAAGAACAGCATGACACTGATTGGCCAGGGAGTGTCGTCACAGGTTGCGTCAGGAGAGCGACTCCTCCGCTATGCTATGGACTCCTCAGCCATTTTTAAAACCCAAGGAGCGAAGTCTGTTCCCTGGTCAAACGCCAAGGTACAAACCTTTCTGTTAATAGTCAGCGATCAAAAAATCCAGGGCGAACTGGACGGGGCCACTAGAAATGTAAAGGTTTTTAGCGAGGTTTCTGCGCTAATGGCCACTCATGGCTACCAGCGGTCCGTTCAGCAGTGCCGGTTGGTCCAAGCTAAAAAAGCTTAAAAGCGATTACCGGGCGGTGAAGGACCATAACGGACGCAGCGGAGCAAATCGCAAAGACTGGAAATGGTTCCAGCAAATGGATGTCATATACGGTCACCGGCCAGCCAGTAACGGAAGAGAAAACGTGCTGGACAGACACGGCAATGTCGGTGCTGGAGGCCACGGAGAATGGTGAGTGTATTGTGATTTCAGTTTTACTACTAGGCTCGTAAAAGATGTAATATGAACGTAATATGAACGCATCTATTGTAAACGCAGGAATTTAGAGCTGTGTTTGTAGTTAATGTTACCACCACAGTCACTACTGTACAATAGCTAGCTCTTAGCCTTGCTAGTTGCTAGTTAGCTGTAGCCATAAGCAGGGCTCTCAAGTCTCACGCATTGAGCGTGTGACACACGCATTTGACCGTCTTCACACGCCACACTTCCGATTTCACACGGCGAGAAAAATAAATCTAGTTTATTTACCTCCGATCCATATCTATGTCGCCCTCCACTGGCGATCGATCGCGATATACAACCCCCCCCCCCCCCCGCTCACCAATTAACGTTCGCCACCCCCCGTCAACAACTCTCACACTCTGACATGAATCCAAAACTTGATAGCCCTAGCCATAAGCAAAGCATGAGCAGCGATGACGTGCTACACATTTTGTGCAGTTACGCTATATTGTTGTTGCTTTCACGGGAATGCTTGTGTTTAATATTTGTTATTTTTTACGTTCAAGATTCCCCTTCCACTGACGAGGCGAGCGGAGTTGGCGGAAAATGTTTCCTTCAACCGGGCTTTCCTCGGGGTGCTTGGCGAACTTGTGAACACCATGCGAGACAGACGCCAGTAAAAGCACACAAAATGTTGCTTGTAGTACTATAAATATTTATTTCATATAAAGCTATACGTTATTTTTAGGTAATTTGCTTTTTGCACTTTTTTTAACTATAACTATATTATTTACATATGTTGTACTTTAAATATCTATATTTCATAATAAAGTTTGATTTCATTTGATTGTATGACTGATGCTTTTTATGCAGGGTGTGTTCAGCCTGTTTGAGTAATACCAAATTATTATCAATAATTAGAGCAACCACATACAATAATGAAGATAAAGATAAATAAGATACAATAATGGTATGTGTTAAGGGGCATTGACCAGTGTTGTGGTCGCATACAAATGATGTCACGACACTACAACCCACGCGCCAACAGCGACTCCACCCACATTGTGGTGGTCTACCATTGTAATGGAAACACAACGCGACCGTTCCGTTGCGAATCGATCCGTATCGAACCGTACCGTGCCAAGCAGGCCCTAGTGGAAATGCGCCATTAGAGGTCCAGTCAGTATGAGGTTCATTGAGTGTGAGACAGGTCCAGTGAGTGTGAGACTGGTCCAGTCAGTGTGAGGCAGGTTCAGTGCGTGTGTTACAGCTCCAGTGAGTGTGTTACAGGTGTATGAGTGTGAGACACGTCCAATGAGTGTGAGACAGGTCTATGAGTGTGAGACAGGTCTGGTGAGTGTGAGACGGGTCAAGTGAGTGTGAGACAGGTCCAGTTAGTGTGAGACAGGTCCACACTGTAAAAAAGAAAAAGTTGAGAAAACTCAAAATTTCAAAGCAACTTACTGCACTCGATTTTTGAGTTTTGATCCCAACTCAAACTCTTAAGTTTTTAAGAAATTCACTCAGTTGAGCCAACTTATTATTTCTTGTTCCAATTATTTATTTTTCACAGGTATATAAACTTCAGATTTTAAGTATTGCCTACAAATAATTCCAAATGATTCAAGTTATGCTAACTTACTATATCTTGTTCAGATAATTTATCTTGCCCATGTATATAAACCTCAAAATGTAAGTTACATACCAGGAGTTCCAAGTTTTTTAAAGTTGTGTCAACTTATTATAATGTGGAATGGTGTGGGAGCAAAAGGCCACAGACAAGTCCATTCTCATCAAGAACAGAAGTTTTATTCTCACCTCTCAAGAAAATTGGCTCTCACAGGCACAATTAGATCAAACTCGAGGCCTTAACTAACTTGGCCTTGCACATGAAACACAGGGGGATGTCATGAAGATGAAAACGTTACACATACATGGAGGGGAAACTCGGATAATACACATGTACATTAAAAAATGGACCGGGGTGACAACTAATAACACACAATTAATAATCAATAATATATAACAGTATACAGATATAAACACCACATAATACGCATAACAGGGCCGGAGCCGCAAGGGCTCATGGGTAATGACGTCACCCTGACGCTACAATATCTTGTTCAGATAATGTATATTTCCATACCTGTCAAGTGTCCCGTTTTGGCCGGGAAAGTCCCGTATTTTACCGCTCTGTCCCGGCGTCATCCCGTATTTTTATTTTCCAGTATTTTCCCATATTTTCAGTTTTCAATTGTTATTTTTTTAAAGCATTCATGTGCCGCTCCAAACAGAATTCTGTCACTAGCCTCGCGAGAACTGCTACCCAGACTACTGCAGGTGGCAGTTCTCGCGAGGCTAGTGACAGAATTCTGTTTGGCGCGGCACATGAATGCTTTTAAAAAAAATAACAATTGAAAACTCGCGGGTTTAGTCACATTTGTAGTTCAAAACATATTTGGGGTGTTTTTTCTTCACTTTTTGCCACTCCAAAGATGTTTTCGTCTCTCCTACAGCCTCGATTGCAGCTATATGCAAATAACCGATTATGCAAATTACGCGATACGCGATTACGTCAGATACGGGAAATGTCTCGTATTATTAAATACAAAACTTGACTGGTATGTATTTCACATGTACATAAATCTCTAAATTCAATACTAAGAATAGCTAACTGAAGTTGGGTCATATAAGACAAATGATAAAACACATTTGGACGTTAATATTCAGTTCAGAGTAGCGTAGGTCGCTGCTTGCTGCAGGTGAAATCCATTTCAAGTTGTCCAGAGTCAAATTCTGGCAGAAATCGCAAACCCCGCCCCGTTCTCAACTAAGGAGTCAAATTGAGCATGCGCAGAGGAGTTGGCCTGGCCTTAACTAGGGTTCAACTACAATTTGTATGTTTTGACAATGAAGGTTGTAAGGTCAGATCAACTTGTAACAAGAAACTCAATAAAGTAAGCCGATCGAATTACTTTGTTATAGTTTATGGTGCAATTAATTATTTTTGGCTCAGCTAAACTAAAAATCATAGTAAGGTGAGCAATTTTAAATTCTGTTTTTTACAGTGCAGTTAGTGTGAGACAGGTTCAAAAGAGTGTGAGACAGGTCCAGTGAGTGTACTAGAGGTCCAGTGAGTGTGAGGCAGGTTCATTAAGTGTGAAACAGGTCCAGTGAGTGTGAGACAGGTCCAGTCAGTGTGAGGCAGGTTAAATGAGTGTGAGACAGGTCCAGTGAGTGTGAGACAGGTCCAGTGAGTGTGAGGCAGGTCCAGTGTGTGTGTTACTGGTTCAGTGAGTGTGAGACAGGTCCAGTGAGTGTGAGGCAGGTCCAGTGCGTGTGTTACAGGTCCAGTGAGTGTGAGGCAGGTTCAAAAGAGTGTGAGACAGGTCCAGTGAGTGTACTAGAGGTCCAGTGAGTGTGAGTGAGGTTCATTGAGTGTGAGACAGGTCCAGTGAGTGTGAGACAGGTCCAGTGAGTGTGAGGCAAGTTCAGTGCGTGTGTTACAGGTCCAGTGAGTGTGAGACAAGTCCAGTCAGTGTGAGGCAGGTCCAGTGCATGTGTTACAGGTCCAGTGCGTGGGTTACAGGTCCAGTGAGTGTGAGACAGGTCCAGTGTGCATGTTACAGGTTCATTGAGTGTGTTACAGGTCCAGTGAGTGTGAGGCAGGTTCAAAAGAGTGTGAGACAGGTCCAGTGAGTGTACTAGAGGTCCAGTGAGTGTGAGTGAGGTTCATTGAGTGTGAGACAGGTCCAGTGAGTGTGACACAGGTCCAGTGAGTGTGAGGCAGGTTCATTGAGTGTGTTACAGGTCCAGTGAGTGTGAGGCAGGTTCATTGAGTGTGTTACAGGTCCAGTGAGTGTGAGACAGGTCCAGTCAGTGTGAGGCAGGTCCAGTGTGTGTGTTACTGGTCCACTGAGTGTGAGACAGGTCCAGTCAGTGTGAGGCAGGTCCAGTGCATGTGTTACAGGTCCAGTGCATGTGTTACAGGTTCATTGAGTGTGTTACAGGTCTAGTTAGTGTGTTACAGGTCCAGTCAGTGTGAGGCAGGTCCAATGCATGTGTTACAGGTCCAGTGAGTGTGTTACAAGTCCAGTGCGTCTGTTACAATTCCAGTAAGTGTACGACAGGTCCAGTGAGTTTGTTACACATTCATTGAGTGTGAGACAGGTTCAGTGAGTGTGAGGCAGGTCCAGTGCATGTGTTACATGTCCAGTGAGTCTGAGACAGGTCCAGTAAGTGTGTTACAGGTCCAATAAGTGTGAGGCAGGTCCATTGCGTGTGTTACAGGTCCAGTGAGTCTGAGACAGGTCCAGTGAGTGTGTTACAGGTCCAGTGAGTGTGTTACAGGTCCACTGAGTCTGAGACAGGTCCAGTGAGTGTGTTACAGGTCCAGTGAGTGTGAGACAGGTCCAGTGCGTGTGTTATAGGTTCATTGAGTGTTAGACAGATCCAGTCAGTGTGAGGCAGGTCCAGTGCGTGTGTTACAGGTCCAGTGAGTGTGTTACAAGTCCAGTGAGTGTGAGACAGGTCCAGTGAGTGTGAGGCAGGTTCAATGTGTGTGTTACAGGTCCAGTGTGTGTGTTACAGGTCCAGTGAGTGTGAGACAGGTCTAGTCAGTGTGAGGCAGGTTCAGTGTGTGTGTTACAGGTCCAGTGAGTGTGAGACAGGTTCAGTGAGTGTGAGGCAGGTCCAGTGCATGTGTTACAGGTCCAGTGAGTCTGAGACAGGTCCAGTAAGTGTGTTACAGGTCCAATAAGTGTGAGGCAGGTCCATTGCGTGTGTTACAGGTCCAGTGAGTGTGTTACTCGTTCATTGAGTGTGAGACAGGTTCAGTGCGTGTGTTACAGGTCCAGTGCGTGTGTTACAGGTCCAGTGAGTCTGAGACAGGTCCAGTGCGTGTGTTACAGGTCCAGTGAGTGTGAGACAGGTCCAGTGAGTGTGTTACAGGTCCAGTGAATGTGAGGTAAGTCCATTGCGTGTGTTACAGGTCCAGTGAGTCTGAGACAGGTCCAGTGAGTGTGTTACAGGTCCAGTGAGTCTGAGACAGGTCCAGTGCGTGTGTTACAGGTCCAGTGAGTGTGAGACAGGTCCAGTGAGTGTGTTACAGGTCCAGTGAATGTGAGGCAAGTCCATTGCGTGTGTTACAGGTCCAGTGAGTCTGAGACAGGTCCAGTGAGTGTGTTACAGGTCCAGTGAGTCTGAGACAGGTCCAGTGAGTGTGTTACAGGTCCAGTGAGTCTGAGACAGGTCAAGTGAGTGTGTTACAGGTCCAGTGAGTCTGAGACAGGTCCAGTGAGTGTGTTACAGGTCCAGTGAGTGTGTGTGAGGACACAAGGCTGTGTCCCTCTTCCTTGGGCTAAAACAGGGAGACACCCTCATGGAAATAAGCACACAAAACCAACGCAGTAGAAAACAAATCCAGATGAAAGTGCATTGGGCCGAAGCTCCCTGGGTGCCTCCTAGCCTGAGCCCAGGGGCTGATGGGATAGCACCACACCATGGTAGCATTCTACTGTCCTGCTACAGATGGTCCTCACCAGGGGAGCTGCAGTCACATGGGCGAGAGTCATGCAGCGTTTAAGAGGGCAACACTCGAGGTTAATGACGAGCTCTTCCGTATCCGGAGTGCTCCCTCATGCGATCTCATTGGTCAGTCAGTGGGCATGACTAACCAATCAGCAGTGTTCAGTGTCCTTTACCCACCAGCTGTTGTAAGTACAGCATCAGTCACATCATCTTAGCCTGGCATGGCGGACATGTGTGTGTCGGAGCATCAAAGGTTGATGTGGTAAAGTGGCCTGGTGTAGCTGTGAGGGCTGTGAGGATAGAGGGATGGAGGGTCGATGGAGGGATGATGAGTGTCCATTACAGACTTGGCAGGGTGGAGGGAGGAAGGTTCTGTCCCGCCGATCCTGCTTCTCCATTCACAGCTCTGGGTGGAGAGTGCGGGACAGTGTGTGGGGTGAATGGGCTGGAGTGCAGGACTGTGTGTGGGGTGAATGGGATGAGAGTGCGGGACAGTGTGTGGGGTGAATGGGCTGGAGTGCGGGATAGTGTGTGGGGTGAATGGGCTGGAGTGCGGGACAGTGTGTGGGGTGAATGGGCTGGAGTGCGGGATAGTGTGTGGGGTGAATGGGCTGGAGTGCGGGACAGTGTGTGGGGTGAATGGGCTGGAGTGCGGGACAGTGTGTGGGGTGAATGGGCTGGAGTGCGGGACAGTGTGTGGGGTAAATGGGCTGGAGTGTAAGACAGTGTGCGGGTTGAATGGACTGGAGTGCGGGACAGTGTGCGGGATGTGACGCCCATGACCTTGTTGTGGCCAGGAGGGCTGTGGAGGTGCTGCATTAATAATACAGAGCACCATCTGCTTTGGAACATACACACACACATACACACACACATACACACACATACACACACACACACACACACACACACACACACACACACACACACACTCACACATACACACACATATATATATATACACACACACATATATACACACACACACACACACACACACACACATATATACACCTATACACACACACTCACACATACACACACATATATATACACACACACACATATATACACACACATACACACACACACACACACACACACACATATACACCTATACACACACACTCACACATACACACACATATATATACACACACACATATATACACACACATACACACACACACACACACACACACACACACATATATATACACACATATATACACACATATATACACAGACGTTGCAGACAGGAAGAGTCTCCTGCTTGTCTTACTTCAAGAGAGAAAAGTTCCTGATCTGATTTCTCCATTTAGAGAGAAAGACACTGAAAGTGAGAGACAGAGAGAGAGAGAGAGAGAGAGATAGAGAGAGGGAGGGAGAGAGGGAGGGAGAGATGGAGAGAGGGAGGGAGAGAGAGAGGTAGAGAGAAATAAATGACTGTTTATGAAATTAGATTCACTCTCATCTCCTTCTGTGTGGGTAAATTGAAATTTCATTGCATTGATTAAGTTAACATGCATTACAGGCATGAATGGCTGAATGACTCATAAATGGAGGAATAATTCATTAATGGCTGAATGATTCATGAATGGATGAATGACTCATCAATAGATGAATGATGCATGAATGGTGAATGGCTGAATGACTTGTGAATGGATGAATGTGACATTCCTGCCTCAAGCGGCAGTATTTCTGTGTTTCTCTGTGTTATACACTCACCAGCCACTGTATTAGCTACACCTGTCGAACTGCTCATTAATTAATGCAAATGTCGAATCAGCCAATCACATGGCAGCAACTCAAAGCATTTAAGCATGTAGACATGGCCAAGACGACCTGCTGCAGTTCAAACCGATCATCAGAATGGGGAAGAAAGGAGATTTAAGTGACTTTGAACATGGCAAGTCTGATGGAGCTAGACGGGCTGGTCTGAGTATTTTAGAAACTGCTGATCTACTGGGATTTTCACACACATCCATCTCTAGGGTTTACAAAGAATGGTCCAAAAAAGAGAAAAGGTTGTTCTGTTCTGTAGGTGTAAATGCCTTGTTGATGTCAGAGGTCAGAGGAGAATGGCCAGATTGGATCGAGCTGATAGAACGGCAACAGTAACTCAAATAACCTGTCGTTCTAACCGAGGCATGCAGAAGAGCATCTCTGAACACACAACACGTCGAACCTTGAGGTGGATGGGCTACAGCAGCAGAAGACCACACCAGGTGCCACTCCTGTCAGCTAAGAACA
>NC_135211.1:42346938-42356938 GCF_052324685.1 Brachyhypopomus gauderio | reverse complement strand
AAAGACCTTTATCTGGACTCTTTTGTGTGTTTGTGTCTGCTTTGAAAGTGTCTTTGTGTGTTATGTATGTACATGTATGTGTGCAAGCTATTCACTGAACAACCTCTTATAAGATAAATTCAGGCTTTTTATAAGCCCTCTCAAAGAGAGTATTTGTGTTTGAATGCATGTTTTGTGAGTGTGTGTGTGTGTGTGTGTGTGTGTGTGTGTGTGTGTGTGTGTGTGTGTGTGTGTGTGTGTGTGTGTGTGTGCGTGTGTGCATTTATGTACTTGTGTGTGTGTGTGTGTATGTCAGACTCACTTGTCTATCTCCAGACGCTCGGGTCCACATGAATGAGACCAAACCACCTCATTCGTCACAGTCTGGCCAAACAGAGGTTGGAGAGACATATCATCTGCCCCTTCTACCCCTTCACCAACCCCTGGGGACCCTCGGGTGTAGAGAAGAGCTCCCTCAGCACCACCATCTCCTCCGCCTGCCTCACACCACTCGCTCTGACAGGCAGCTGCACCAGCAAATAGGACGCAGGTCTTGACCCCCGAGGTCAAAGCCGACTGGTTGGCCCCCAGAAGACGCTGATACCGAGCGCTATCGTTTTGATGCCCTCGCAAAGCTCGAATACGAAAACAAGACGATGGCAAAACGGAAGGGAGCGTAAGAACATCCACCGCCCTTTGGCGTCAGGCTGACGCACACATGCGCTGTTCACTGCGTCCAAACGTGAAGCTCCAAAAGGCAGCCATTAAATAGCAGAATAATGGCAGGAACTTCTGCTGGCATGGGGAATGCCGGTCCACTCCGGGTCTCGCGTGGTTCTGAATGTTTTACGATTCAGAACCACTCGCCGGTCCCTCTCCAGACTCATTGGACCTGCAATCAGTGGTTGAGAGAGCACACAGAGTGACATTTTAAAGAATGTAAACAAATAAATTGATTCTCTCTCTCTCCACCCTCCCATATACCCCATGTTCTCTCTCTCTTTTGTAAAGGTGATATATTGCTGGGTTCACACTGCGTTGACAGTCCTGAGCTGAAATCTTTGACACGGCTGTCAAATCTGTTTCATAGAACCAGACAAGGAAAAGGAAAAGACAAAAAAGTTGTTTTCCGAGGACAGAATGTTCAGTTTAAATGCAAGATCACGTGAGATCGGATCCTGATTGGATACTGTGCTGTCTGAGGATGAGTCATGCTCCGTTGGAGGAGTGGTCCAAAACACGATGGAGATTTCCTCCTGCCGCTCCGCCCGAACCTCACTAAAACACCTTCCCGACCTTGGTGGGGTTGACCTCCAACATCTAAACATCCCCATGATACTCATAAGAGTTCTAACCTGCGAAACACAGACACGAGGCCTTGCTGGGACCTTGCTTCTTCCTGGTGCCACTTCAACAACAACTGGTCCCTCCACCAGGGGAGTCCAGCCTTCAAAGTAGGGACATTGCCACTGTGTCAGGTCTTACCTGCTAGTTTAGGACACAGCTGGTCCCACCTGGAATGGTTGCCTGTCAAATGACTTAACTAAGATGGTCACGAGGCATGAATATGCATGACACAGCTAGCTCCCTGAAGCATGAATATGCATGACACAGCTAGCTCCCTGAAGCATGAATATGCATGACATAGCTAGCTCCCTGAAGCATGAATATGCGTGACACAGCTAGCTCCCTGGAACATGAATACGCGTGACATAGTTGTGGGTGTCCAAGAGTCGGCGTGTCAGGTGCAGTTACCAGGCTTTTCACACGTCCATGTCATCACTGGGCTGAGAGCGGCTCTCCACAAAGTGAGCGTGTGACAACGGATGCCATGTTGTCTCCACGCAACATCAGAGCATTCCTGCCAAACACGGCCGGAAGCGGCGCTTCAGAAGCTGTTACGGCAGTGCAACTAGAGGCAACGTGGAATCCCCATGCTCTCCGCTGTCCTTAGGCCTGCCACGGTTCGGATGAGGTCCGGAAGGAGGGAGAGGAGATGCCTGTCGACATCCTTATCTCCCTCCTCCATAACGACTCCAGGCAGGTCAGCACCACGGCACACGTGTCCCGATAAACTCATTAAAACATGCGTGTGCAGGCGCGATAATTCGTTATCTTTTCGCGACGCTAAGCTAATGTGTGCTAATTACGCCTGCTTCCTTCGAGGCGGGTGGGGGGTTTGCTAAAGTCTGCGGCCTTGTCACAGATCTCTATCAGACTCACGTCAAGGATTTCAGCTGGAGAAGATTAAATCAGAAAAGATAGGGATTGCTGTCGTTTTTTGTACTACTAAACCTGCTTAACAAGGTTAGCTTTGGTAAGCCTCCAGAGACAGATCTGACATTTGCGCCCATGTTTAAAAAGTGTAAAGTGTAGTTCAGTAAGTCCTATTAAGTCACGCACAATTAGTCACGTGGTACTGGATCACGTTACAGCGACACAGAAAGAAAAATCGACTGCTGTGCTTCACAACAAGAGCAAAATCTGAAATTACAGCATGTCAAACAGGAAACAGGTTATAGAAGTCAGAAGCCATCACTTTATACCAGCGTGAAAACATTTATGTAGTACACTATATAGAAAAAAGAGAATGTATGAATTGCATGAATTACCATACACTTCCCTAAACTGGGAAATACCCTAATATTCCAACCCATAATGTGTTTCAGAAAAAGCTTTCGGCTAAATTATTTTCACTAATTCATATCTGCTCTCTTTCCCTCCTGTGATTTCATTTTGAGCTGTAGTAACACTGTCTGCAAGCTGTTTGCATTTTGGATTTTGGGTGGGGTTAAACCTCTTCCGACAGAACGGGAAACGGTGGCTTTGCTATTTTGAGAGGCCATAATTATCCTTTTCCACTGTGCTACGGGTAATTCTGGGCTCTGGTCCTCCTCACCGTGTCAATCTTGGGGATCAGGAGGGAGGGGGTTAGAGAGAGGGGGCAGTGGGGCAGCAGAACACTGACTGGTGACAGTTGGGGTAAATGGGCAGCTTGCCTCAGCTTAACTGAGATTCCATTTGCACCGCTAACGCTAATTAGCTTGTTAATGGGAAATGAAATTACTCGTATTAGGGAGCGGCATAATTGAATATTAATGAGAACCCTGGCGTGATTTATATTACATTTAATCAAAAGTTGCTGTTATTTTGCATTTGATTCAATTTCCTAATTTTGGTAAAAAGGAAAATTCCTGAAAAAATTTACCTGAAAAAGGAAAAATGGCCAAAGTACACAAAGATGTATTTGGACAGAAATTTTGAAGACGTCTAAAAAGAGCAAGATATGGGTCCACGTCCACGTCACCCACGACATCTGCACAGAGGAGGCAAAACCAGAGTCCTCAGAGCGTTTCGCCACACTGCAATTTGGTCTTGAGCATCACCTGTCAAATAGAGAAATAAATACAAGCATGTTGCTGTTTTATGAATGACTTCTGAATGATTCTTTCATGCCTGGTGTTGATGGCAGGCTCTGTGTGGGGTCCAGTAACTGTGTGTGTGTGTGTGTGTGTGTGTGTGTGTGTGTGTGTGTGTGTGTGTGTGTGTGTGTGTGTGTGTGTGTGTGTGTGTGTGTGTGTGTGAAGGAGAGAATGCCACATACAGTTTAGTGTTCTATCTGAGGAGAAGTCAAAGTGGAAGAATCTCTGACCTCGATGTTCATATCCTGCGGTCAACAGCTGCCTTTGGTACTGAGGAAGACAGCATCAGAGAGAGAGAGAGAGAGAGAGAGAGAGAGAGAGAGAGAGAGAGAGAGAGAGAGAGAGAGAGAGAGAGAGAGAGAGAGAGAGAGAGAGAGAGGCAAGGACAGGGAACAAGGATATATTTGAGATATATAGAGAAGGAGAGAGATACAGAGAGAGAGAGAGAGAGGATGGAGAGAGAGACAGAGAGAGAGAGAGGGACAGAGGGAGAGACAGAGAGAGAGAGAGAGAGAGAGTGTGTGTGTGTGTGTGTGTGTGTGAAAGAGAGAGAGAGAGAGAGAGAGAGAGAGAGAGAGAGAGAGAGAGAGAGAGAGAGAGAGAGAGAGAGAGAGAGTACATACATTCATAATCCTGTGTGTTTCTCTTTGTGTTGTTGGGGTGGGCTGGTGGGGTTTATATCAAACATATCTGTCTTCATAGAGCAGATCCCAGTTCTGACCTGTAAATAATATCGCAAACACACACAGTCAAAAGTCAAAATCCGAGTCAAGTCAAAAAACAGTTTCTAAAGCTCTTCGCAAAACGTCTGGAGCGGAAGGCGGAGCTCCAAATGTCTCGTGTGCTTTCAGAAGGGTCGCGCCGCTCCTTTGAAGCCCAAATCTTCACCTTGCTTCGCTTTTCTGTCATAACGCCGCTTCTCTCGTCTGTGAAGCAAAGTCGCATTTCGACCTCAATTTTACAACTGTTTCCAATCCACTTCCGTTAGTCTACCACTGAAAGTCAGAAATGTTTGCGGTGTGGTATAATGAGTGTATTATACACTGCGTAATTCGTGTTAATGAACTTATTGTTATTATATATCAGGACTTGGGGGAAAAGTCTTCTAAACAAACATGGTCCTCCTATGGTTCTTACACTCCCTCAATGAGCAATCTTTCCCAAGTCCGCTCATTACAGCATCCAGATTCTCATTAGCTGTTTCCACGTCGTATGCAACCCTCACTTGACAGCTAATTAGTCAAATAAGTTTCGAATCGCTTTAACTGTTGGCTGTTGACGGGCTTTACGCAATTAAACGCGTAGGCGTTTCTGACTGTTGCACAAATTTCTTCGCTTCGTGCGTCGACTTGATTACCTAATGTTTACCTTATAAACACTTACCTAAATTGAACCGGTGAGTTGAAACTAAAGTAAGATTAAGTTAAAATATCTCCATAGATTTATAGCTAGTTACGCAATTCCAAATCCTTTTCTAACAAGCTGAACTCAACTGTATTTTAACTAAGGAAAGGAAAAATAATTACTGTAAAAATAGTCTATTCAAGTGTAAAATGTCATCACGTCATCTATTCACTAACCATTATGTAAGCGTTGAATATTAAAATATTTAAATATTAGACACTGTTAGAGGTCAAAGCGTGTGTAAGGTTTTCTGTTCTGGGAACAGTTTTTTGTCTGTTAAACAGAACAACACCATAGTCCAGGCTAACGTGACGCAGGATGTCATATTAACTCTGAGATGGATTATGGCGCAAAACAGATTTGATGAGTGAATTGCATTGGCATTTCAGCTCCCTGTGTGTGTGTGTGTGTGTGTGTGTGTGTGTGTGTGTGCATCATCAGCATGTGAAGCAGTAAACAAACCATGAACTGTGTGCTGTGTGTGTGTCATGCAGTGACCATGGTACAGTTCAGCATATTTATGCCGATCAGAGACAGATGGAGAACTGCAGGACACGGACACACACACACACACACACACACACACACACACACACACACACACACACACACACACACACACACACACACAGAGACACACACACACACACACACACGTAGAAAGAGACAGACACATACACTCTGATGCTCAGATTTATTATTCAATTACACACACATTTGATATTTAGACACACACGCACACACACACACACACACACACACACACACACACACACACACACACACACACACACACACACACACACCTAGACTGCATAAAATGATTTCATTCACACATATCTTTGGACACAAAGTTTTGGACCCCTGCACAGATCAGAGCTTCGTGAGCCCCGCCCACACCCAAAACAAAACCCCTCCCCTCCTTAGCTGCCTCCCACATGAACCCGGCAAATCTGCTCCCATAAATAACACAGGACGCAGAATGTTTTGTTACCATTGCAGTGTCCTTATGCTGTGCTGTGATCATTAGGTAGGTCATCAAAGGACTGACAGACAGATGGCATGATGGGAAATAAACAGCTTGCAAGCTTGACACCCATTTAACTGAACAGAGCCCATACCGGACATTATCCTTCTATTTAGATTAGCGCCGAATGACCCAGTCCGGATCAATCCCAAGCCAGTCAAGGTATTCTACATATCCCAGGAAGTCAGCTCTGGACCAGCGGTCCCCACTGCAGTCCGGGAACTGGTATTTGTGTTACGCTAGCTCCACAACATCTGCCCGAGCTTATAAAGGGCAGGATAATTAGCCCAGTGTGCCGTGCTGAAGTAGAAAGATTGTGGGCGTGGAGCGGCGAGGGCGAGCTCAATTCGAGTGGAAGGAACATGTCCGCAGAGACACTGCAGCAGCTGTTAAACCTGCCTCTGTAACGGGTGAAGGGGCCACTGAGAAAGCTCCAGGCTCTGGACGTGAGCACATCCACCACACCTGAGTTCACTTCCTAACGTCAAGACATATACAGCTCAACAGTCCAGCAGGCTGCCTTCAGAGATGCTGTGGACATGCTTAAAATCTGTGTTTGTATATGTAAAATGTGCACTTCTGTGTGCTTTTGCTAAAACCAAATCAGTGCAATGCATATTCTTTAGAGCGCATATACAGAAGTCGTGCAAATTGCTGCATAAATTACACACACATAGGAGGAACCCAGTATGCGTATTAGCATAATGTCATCTGCTTTCTGTGGATCTCAGTGGAGTCTAATAATTGGAAGGATAAAATTCATTGACTAAAGTAAATCTGCCTGAATGCTCTGTTGGTGAACCTACATAAGGTTGCGTGTTTAACCCTCTGCATGCACTCTGAAAAACTAACGGTTCACACACATGTTGTCTGGAACACTCTTGCAAATCCCACGAGACTTCAGGAGTATTATGACATTAATAAAACAACCCAATTCCAATAAGGGCATTTCTCAAGGTCATTTATATAAACCCCCTACTGGTGTACTTCAGAACACTCTGTTCCTCTAAATGCCACTGAGTGTTCACTTTTGATGACTTTAGACTTTAGATCTAGTGCACACACTCGAACATGCACTACAGATCCCTGCGTGATCCGTAATGTCTCCGTTAAGCTAATGTGATTGCAGCCTCTACAGTTGAAGTATCACACATTGCAGTCATCCAAGCAGGAACCTGCGTGCCTGTAAATTATAGTAATCAGTTGTAGAGGCTCTTAACTTGCTAAGGGTTGCTGGCAATAAGTGTTTGGCTAGAAGAATGTGATGGAGGGATAGAAAGACAGAGACAGAGAGGGATACAGTGCGTGGGAGCTATGTAAATTGACCAAAAGTAGAGAGGTTTTAGTTGTTAATGACTTCACAAGGACCCTTGATAACTTGGATTCAGAACTGGCTGTGTTGAATCGTTCTGGTGGGTTCTTGAAGAACACTATCGCGTGATTAAAGATACACATGTTGTTATGTGCAGTTTCATTTTTACACGCTAATGTGGCTAAATGCAGAACACAGGTATGTTAGCATAAGACGACGTTGACGATCTACAGATGCCTGTTGGAACCCAAGAGGGGAAAAAGGCTCATTTTCATTCACTGGATGTATTTTACTAGATTTCGCAATAAAATAACCATAGAAACTACCTACAGTGACCCACATGGTGGGTTTAAATCTCCTTGCCTTTGCTTTGGAAAACAGGGTGAGACATAAAAGTGCTTATTGCTTTATTAATGGCTGTTGTGGGAGTGTAGCGGGGCACTCTTCAGAGCGTTCCCCACCTCTGGAGCTCCTGATTACAACCTTTACATTGTTCTCGATTTGTAGTGTTTTCTTGTTTCACTGAGAGCTTCAATGTTTTGTTTTTTTTTTCTTCCAAGATGTTCACACACAGATTGTGTTTGCGGCTAAAGTCCTAGCACATTCTTTCAGCTTACAGTGTTGTGGCCGAAGTGTTCTTACTCTTCTTAAGGTTCCAACTAAATTGTTCAGAGAACGGTCAGTGAATTTGGCAACTTTAGCAAATTTCTCTGACATCCTTTCATAAGATTTTGGGCAAAACAAAGAAATGTTCTCACAGTGGAGCTCCATAGGTTACAACAGGTAACATGGGTGTTACATTTTTTGTTTCTTTCAACCGAATGTGTCTTGATATTCTCCTCGCCTGTGATCAATTAAACAGTCCTTTCCTAAAATAATGTTTCTTCTCACGTTTCTTTAAAGTTCAATAAGGTAACCAAAGAGAAAAGGCCACATTCATATGTATAAAACTACGCAGAGATGCCAACTTTAGAAAGAACAACGATCAAAATATCCTGTTCTCCTTGGAGGAGGGGAGAGTAGTCAGGTATGGCCTAAAGGAAACACTGTTTTATTCATCCAGCACGCCAGAATCAACCCACAGCGAAGCAAATGTTCACCTTCATGCAGTAGAGGGTCCACCATCTTTAAGAACCATTCGGTCTCTTCAGCCGTTTCCCGCTTTGACACGTCGAGCAGCGGCGGCTTCCTATTAGCACGTGAGGAGCAGAGAACGCGCTTAAGAGCTTCTCCAGTGATCCACGAGGCCCTCATCACGCGCGCAGAGTCAGATGAATATTTATAGCGGATCGGATAGCTAGCATACGTGGAGAAGGGTTTCTTTTTTCTTTTCTTTTTTTTTGCTAATAACCAGACGAGGGCCATATCCGAAGTGGTCGTTTTATCTCTCGCTACGGTATCTGGTGCGTGTATGTGAATGCGTGCCACGCACACATGTGATAACTTAATGATGAAGAGAGAGAGAGAGAGAGAGAGAGAGAGAGAGAGAGAGAGAGAGAGAGAGAGAGAGAGAGAGAGAGAGGAAACGTTAATTAGGAAGAGCATATGGAGACAGGTAGAGAAGGGCGGTGTGAAACGAGATGCCAGTTTAGATATCAGCTTTGAGATCTCTTTTAAGCGATTACAGAGAGAGGGAGTGACGCCGGCTGCAACACACACTGCTTGTCACACTCTCTTCCACGTCTGCGTCGATGGGCTCAGACACTTTGGACTGACTGCATGCAGCTCGTGCCTTTTTTCACTCTTAATACAAAGCGCAACGTCGGACAAACCGGAGCGGTGCTAGTTTACGCGTCGCTCGTGTATATGAATGCGACGTATTAACTCTGCTTGAAAAGGCGGGGGTCGCCACCCGCACCTGTACTGACGGGTTTGAAATGTAGTCAGCATAAATTCTAATCATGTGTGGCATCTCAGCAGGGGGAAAATGCTACAGGAATGATTTGCATTACACTGGTCTGGCATGGACCATGGGGTTTTTTACACTCAATAAAACATGCTAGCTCTCCCGTGTCCCTCCAACCCTCCCACGAAAAAAGAAACCACCACAAAACTGTCATCACTTCGGTGAAACACTGCTGTATCTGTCCCTTCCCGCACATCTCTCTGCAGGCTGCACCTCTTACACGGACGATTCCGGCCACGTCCTGTCGTTACATTTTCCTCCCTGCCCTGTTCTCGTTCGGAGTATCTTCATCGTCATCATCCTCACCATAACCCTCATCAGTTTTTTCTCGTCTGTTGTTGGTGGTGATTTATTGGTTACGGGGCGAGTGTAGTTTGGCCATGTTCACTATGATGCGTTGTAGTTCACTTTGGCCATGTTCACTATGATGCGTTGTAGTTCACTTTGGCCATGTTTACTATGATGCATTGCAGTTCACTTTGGCCCTGTTCACTATGATGTGTTGTAGTTCACTTTGGCCATGTTCACTATGATGCGTTGTAGTTCACTTTGGCCATGTTCACTATGATGCGTTGTAGTTCACTTTGGCCATGTTCACTATGATGCGTTGTAGTTCACTTTGGACATGTTCACTATGATGCGTTGTAGTTCACTTTGGCCCTGTTCACTATGATGCGTTGTAGTTCACTTTGGCCAAGTTCATTATGATGCGTTGTAGTTCACTGGACATGGCAGAAATTTCCATACACAATTTAATGATGAAATGAAAGGTGAAATTATCGGTGGTGGGGGGGGGGGGTGTGTTTATCGGGGAGCAGGGTTAGCAACTAGCGCTGGCCAAATGAGAGTCGAAACGAGCACGAGCTGGCCGATATGTGCTGCATGTGGCACGCAACAGGAAGCAGCTCCGTGCTACTGCTGTAAATCATGCTTGGTTCATACGTACGGCC
>NC_135211.1:42329438-42341938 GCF_052324685.1 Brachyhypopomus gauderio | reverse complement strand
CCTCTAGCAGCTCAACGCCATTGGTCCGTCGCTCTCCATGGGCCTGTCCCTGTGTGAGGGGGTGGGTCGTCCCTACGGTGATGCTCATAGACGCTTTGCCATGTGTGATATGCTCACTCCAGCTCTCTCAGCGATGACACTGGCCCTCCAACCGTGATAGCTGCACCTGCCGGTGTGATAGCAGCTGGCGCTCCAGCCGTCCGGGACCAAAGGCGTTTTGTACTGATGGTAAACCCCTTCGCTCTGGGACGCCTCATTTACATTGAGAAAACACCAGCTTCAGTTTGTCTGTACTGGTCTTGAAAAGATCCAGAAGAACCAGGGTGCAAATGTCCCCAATGAAGAGCACATGGATGTAATAGATGATGTAAAATACGATGTAATATCTGATGTAATATACAATGTAATAGCTGATGTAATAGATTATGTAATGGATGATGTAATATACGATGTAATGGCTGATGTAATAGATTATGTAATAGATGATGTAATAGCTGATGTAATATACAATGTAATGGCTGATGTAATAGATTATGTAATGGCTGCTGTAATATATGATGTAATGGCTGATGTAATAGATTATGTAATAGATGATGTAATAGCTGATGAAATATACGATGTAATGGCTGATGTAATAGCTGATGTAATATACGATGTAATAGCTGATGTAATATCTGATGTAATAGCTGATGTAATATCTGATGTAACAGCTGATGTAATATCTGATGTAATAGCTGATGTAATACCTGATGTAATAGTGGATGTAACAGCTGATGTAATAGATAATGTGATATCTGATGTAATATCTAATGTAATAGCTGATGTAATAATAATAATAAACTTCCTACAATTAAATGAGGACAAAACAGAAGTTCTCCTTGTTGGCCCTAAGGCCGCAAGACAGAAAATTCCAAATTTAATGCTTAATCTTGCAGACTATCCCATTACACCTGGCACAGTAGCCAAAAACCTAGGCGTCATACTCGACTCCGACCTATCATTTGATAAATATATAGATAATACTACTAGGATAGCTTTTCTACATCTCCGCAACATTGCCAAATTAAGAAATGCATTATCACAGGATGATGCAGAAAAATTGGTGCACGCCTTTGTTAGCTCTAGACTAGACTACTGCAATTCACTACTGTCAGGATGTTCAAATAGGAATCTAAATAAACTTCAAGTAGTTCAAAATGCCGCAGCTAGAGTTCTGACCAGAACTAGAAAATTTCAGCATATTAGACCAGTCCTATCAGCCCTGCATTGGCTCCCAGTTAAATTTCGTATTGATTTTAAAATTCTATTATTAGCATATAAAGCACTACACGGGCTTGCTCCTGAATACCTCCAGGAACTTATTTCCTACTATGAACCCCCACGTCAACTAAGATCACAGGGTGCTGGTCTGTTATTAGTTCCACAAATTAACAAGGTAACAGCAGGGGGAAGAGCCTTTTCTTATAAGGCCCCCCAGCTTTGGAATAATCTTCCTAAATGTGTCCGGGACTCTGACACAGTCACAACCTTTAAATCTAGGTTGAAAACCCACTTATTTAGTCTAGCGTTTGATAATTAATATCCCCCTTAGATAAAGGTACAGATCCAGGGGTTTATAGACGAAGGGTTTTATGGTAGACTGGGGTGCTGGTGCTGTCATCCTGTCACTGCTCGTGGTCACTCAAGTTTGTTGACAGTGCAGTGGACGGATGTCATTGTCTCAGAATGCCCCCAAGCCTATGTTACCTTCTGGTTCTGCCTTTTTTTTAGCTAGGCTGTAATAATTTAACTTAGTGCCGGAGTTGCTGCCACACTCCAGAAATGTTTATAATTTTACCTGTCCTGTATATGTCCTCATACAGAGCTAATTTTCCCTGTTTCATTTCTCCACATGGCTGCCCGCCTGCTTGAGGAATAATGAGATGAGGAGAGACAAGCGATCCATCCTGGCCGGCCACCTCCTGCCTAACCGGATGCCTACACCATGATGGACATTATTACATCTTTTTCGGTCTAAATGGACATTATTGCATCTTTTACATTCTGTCTACATTCTGTCTATATTGTTGTTGTTGTCATGGTGACCGGTGTCGGCCAGAGGAGGATGGGTTCCCCCCCTGAGTCTTGGTTCCTCTCAAGGTTTCTTCCTCATGCAAAAACTAGGGAGTTTTTCCTTGCCACTGTCGCCTTTGGCTTGCTCACTGGGGGCTAGGACTCGGCACTTGTAAAGCTGCTTTGTGACAACAACTGTTGTAAAAAGCGCTATATAAATAAAATTTGATTGATTGATTGATGTAATATCTGATGTAATAGCTGATGTAACAGCTGATGTAACAGCTTATGTAATAGATGATGTAATATCTGATCTAATATCTCATGTAATATCTCATGTAATAGCTGATGTAATATATGATGTAACATCTGATGTAATAGCTGAGGTAATGTCTGATGTTATAGCGGATTTAACAGCTGATGTAATAGATAATGTAATATCTGATGTAATATCTAATGTAATAGCTGATGTAATATCTGATGTAACAGCTTATGTAATAGATGATGTAATATCTGATCTAATAGCTGATGTAATATCTGATGTAATAGCTGATATATCTGATGTAATATCTGATGTAATAGCTGATGTAACAGCTTATGTAATATCTGATCTAATAGCTGATGTAATAGCTGATGTAATATCTGATGTAATAGCTGATGTAATATCTGATGTAATAGCGGATGTAACAGCTGATGTAATAGATAATGTGATATTTGATCTAATATCTGATGTAATATCTGATGTAATAGCGGATGTAACAGCTGATGTAATAGATAATGTAATATCTGATGTAATATCTGATGTAATATCTGATGTAATATCTGAGGACTCGTCTTCGCTAGCAGCAGATCGGCCCGTGCCGCTCTGTGTGCCTTTGTTTATGTGTCTCTGTTGTTTGTTGTGTCTGATTTTTGTTTTATTTCCTTGCCAACTCAGTAGGTGCATGTATCGCCTCGGTTACCACACCACCTGTGTGTTGGTACCTTCTCTTCTTTATAGGCTGTTTCTGCTTGTCGGTCGCTGTAGTTACATTGGCTTTCTTTACCGTTAGCACACGTTTATGTTTGTTTTCGTTTAATTGCATCCCTTAATCCTTTCATTGAGATACTCGCCTTTCCTTCATCTTTCATGCTTGTTTCAGTACCCATGCCAACATCCAATCAAAAGTTTTGCTTCGTGTCTTTCTGAGAAACAAACATAGCCTTTTGGAAGAAGGCTCCGTGCTGAAGTAAAGGACTGTTTGAAGTACATTTCTCTTCCAAAGACAGAACACTATAAAAGGCTTTCATGTCTGAGCACTGTCCATTCGGCAATGTCTTTCTAACTGTCAACGTCCTACATCTGTAAAGGTCCATTTAAGCATGCAGAGACAAAGAGGTCATAATCAACTAGATCAATTACACACACACACACACACACACACACACACACACACACACACACACACACACACATATATATATATATATATATATATATATATATATGTGTGTGTGTAATATATACACATAATATGTATGTAATATATATTATTACAACAGCAATATATATATATTGCTGTTGCGCTGGGCTGCACAGGTGTGCACAGGTGCACTGGTGTGTTGTACGTAGTGGGTGGAGATTTTGCTCCTCCATCTACATGTCCCAGTCTCAGTCTTTTGAAGTTCCTTCGCTGCGGTTTAATTATGCAAACCAGATCGAGCACTCAAGCATGGCTAATCCCTTTAAACACCTCTCCGTGGCACCCGAAGCTTCATCCTTCAGCTAATCGCTTTGATTCGTCCATTTATTTAGTGAGGCAGCCATTTGCCGACTGTGCTGGTGTCCACTTAAATATGTCAAATTAGGCAAGTGCTGTATTGTTTGATTAATATACTAGATGTCTTTTGATTAGACTGACATGTTAAAATGCTGTTGCAGTTTCACTATAAGTGTGTAGTAGTATTAAATAACCCAATAGTAGCTTCTTGTCAGAGCAGAAGGATCTTAATGAATCTTCTAGGTCCACAGAGAAACAAATAAATGTATTGTTTTCTTGATTTTTGGTGACTGGGGTCTGTTGATGTCTCTCTCACACAAACAGACACACATACACACCCACAGTACCACAGACTTGGGCTATCGGCCTATGGGAAGGCAGAGTGCACCGCGGTGATGTTTCCCAGGATGCTTTGCACCACTCCGCTCGCCTTTATTGGTTAAATATGTTGTTTATTGCAGGTTTTGCGTGCATGTGTTTTGTCTTTCAAGTCAAATTTCCTTTTTGATGAAGTGTTTATAAAATGGCTTACTCTCCCTGTGCTTTTAGTGAACGTCCCCATTTTCCCTGCTAATTTAGTCCTATTTTTGTTGTTGTTAGCACTGTTAAATAAAAGAGTGTTTAGGTCCACAGAGGAAATTACATCACTCCCCTTCTTCTCTGCCTGTGCTACAACACTAGAAGCTGAGTGAGGAGAAGGTTCTTTTGAAGGTGTGGCTTCTTCTAAGTTTGGGAACAGAGAAACACACACAGACATACACACATGGCCTTGGGCTGATGGATTGGGCTTAGGACCAAAAGCTATAGTTCCTATTTGAGAGACTCCTCAACAAGGCACTGGATTAATTCTGCACCAGGAGAGTGTTGAATGAAGAAAGAAAGAATGAAGGAGAGAGAGAGAGAGAAAGAGAGAGAGAGAGAGAGAGAGAGAGAGAGCGCGCAGACGCCGGAGAGAGAAGAGAGGACAGATCTGAGATACAAGAAAAAGGATGAAAAATAAAAGGCAAGAGAGACACAAGAACAAAGAAGGGAAGAAGAGAGAAGAAAGAAGTGAGACATGGAGCAGAGAGTGAGACAGTGAGGGAGGTGAGGAGAGGAGGAAGAGGAGAAGACGAGAGGCGAAAGAAGAGGAGAGGAGAGGAGGAGGAAAGTAGGAGGAGAGGAGAGAAGGAGAGGAGAGGAGAAAGGGAGAGGAGGAGAGGACAGATCTTCACTTGAATAAACATGCAGGAGCGACTGATCTAAATGCAAATAAGGGAGACGCACCTCCATTCAGCTGCTGCGGCGAGGTCAGCGTTCTTCAGATAATCCGATTAGATCGACGCACGACGTCTCTCACGGACACTCGCCACGCCTGGCACAGCCCGAGGGGGAGGGGCAAAAGTGGATGATAACCCGGCTTCAAAATGCATGGCGCACTCCTAGACATAAACGGTGGGTCAGGGGTGTCGGGAGATTACGCGCTTTAGGGGAATACAAAAACGGCAAAGTGGGCGTGGCTGACTAGACAGGCTAAAGATATGGGGGACAGGTGCGGAGCGGCGCGGGAGGTCACGAATTCGAAGCGTTTGGGGTGGTGGGCCGGGAGGGTTCAGCAGGGGACGTGTTGGAACGGGTCTCAAACCATCAGCACAATCAGAGCGGACCTCTCTTCTCCAGACGCAGACCTAAATAATCAAGCGTTCGTCTGAGGGTTCAGGCAGATAATCAAGCCCTCAGCAGGTGCTTGCAGACAGATAATCGAGGCACTACAGACTGCATTTCTATGATTATAATCCCCAGACTGTCTCAGTAACAGGCCCAACAGTGGGTTGTGTGTGTGTGTGTGTGTGTGTGTGTGTGTGTGTGTGTGTGTGTGTGTGTGTGTGTGTGTGTGTGTGTGTCTGTGTGTGTGTCTGTGTGTGTTAAAAGGAAAGATCGTCAGGTGGTACCACAGAGGTTCTGTGAACCCACTGCACTCTGCAGTCCAGTGGACTGATAGTGTTAGCATCCATCACAGTTTAGCAACTATCACAGTGTTAGGGCAGTCATGGCCTGGTGGTTAGGGAACTGGTCTTGTGACCGGAGGGTCGTGGGTTCGATCCCAAGACCTGAGGCCATGACTGAGGTGCCCCTGAGCAAGGCCCTTAACCCTCAATTGCTCACTTGTATTTAAAAAATGAGATAAAGATGTAAGTCGCTCTGCCAAATGTAAGTGCGTCTGCCAAATGCCATAAATGTAAATGTTAGCATCCATCACGGTGTTAGCATTGATCACAGTGTTAGCATCTATCACAGTGTTGGTGTGTGTCACAAAGTTGCTGTCTATTACAATGTTGGTGTGTATCACAGTGTTGGTGTCTATTACAGTGTTGGCATGCGTTACAGTGTTGGTGCCTATCACAGTGTTGGTGTCTACCACAGTCCTGGTGTCTATCATGGTTTTAGCGTGTATCACAGTGCTGGTGTCTATCACAGTGTTAGGTGTGTATCACAGTGTTAGTGTCTATCACAGTGTTGGCATGTATGACAGTGTTGGTGTCTATCACGGTGTTAGCGTGTATCACAGTATTGGTGTCTATCACAATGTTGGCATGTATGACAGTGTTGGTGTCTATCACTGTGTTGGCGTGTATCACAGTGTTGGTGTCTATCACAGTGTTGGCGTGTATCACAGTGTTGGTGTCTATCAGTGTTGGCATGTATCACAGTGTTGGTGTCTATCACAATGTTGGCGTGTATCACAGTGTTGGTGTCTATCACAATGTTGGCGTGTATCACAGTGTTGGTGTCTATCACGGTGTTGGCGTGTATCACAGTGTCTATCATAGTGTTGGCATGTATTGTTACAGTATTGGCGTGTATCACAGTGTTGGTGTCTATCACAGTGTTGGCATGTATCACAGTGTTGGTGTCTAGCACGGTGTTAGCGTGTATCACAGTGTTGGTGTCTATCACAGTGTTGGCATGTGTTACAGTGTTGGTGTCTATCACGGTGTTGGCATGTGTTATAGTGTTAGCGTGTGTCACAGTGTTGGTGTCTATCATGGTGTTGGTGTCTATCACAGTGTTGGTGTCTATCACAGTGTTGGCGTGTATCACAGTGTTGGTGTGTATCACAGTGTTGGTGTCTATCACAGTGTTGGTGTCTATCACAGTGTTGGCGTGTATCACAGTGTTGGCGTGTATCACAGTGTTGGTGTCTATCACAGTGTTGGCGTGTATCACAGTGTTGGCCTGTATCACAGTGTTGGCGTGTATTACAGTGTTGGTGTGTATCAGAGTGTTGGTGTCTATCACAGTGTTGGCGTGTATCACAGTGTTGGTGTCTATCACGGTGTTAGCGTGTATCACAGTGTTGGTGTCTATCACAGTGTTGGCGTGTATCACAGTGTTGGTGTCTATCACAGTGTTGGCGTGTATCACAGTGTTGGTGTCTATCACGGTGTTGGCGTGTATCACAGTGTTGGTGTCTATCACGGTTCACGGTGTTGGCGTGTATCACAGTGTTGGTGTCTATCACAGTGTTGGCGTGTATCACAGTGTTGGTGTCTATCACGGTGTTGGCGTGTATCACAGTGTTGGTGTCTATCACAGTGTTGGTGTCTATCACAGTGTTGGTGTCTATCACGGTGTCTTGTGATCCTTCATGATTCACTGAAGTGCTGTAATTATTGATGCTTACTGACAGTGACATGATGGAGTCTTTGTTAAATGGGAATTAACCTGTTCCAAAATAAAACAAAATAATTGTCCTGAAGATCTTATTTGGTTAGATCACTGGGGTAACCTGAATTGGTCTGAAGATCTTATTTGGTTACATCACTGGGGTAACCTGTGAATGAATTGATCTGAAGATCCGTGGGTTTGATTCCCAGGTCCTACGCCATGACTTATCTGCCCTTGAGCGAGGAACTTAACCCCAACTGCTCCCCGGGCACCGGAGCTGGGGTTGCCCACCGCTCTGGGCACATGTGTGTGCACTCTGGACACAGATGGGGAAATGCAGAGGCAAATATATACAGGCAAATATCTCTCTCTTCATGTGCACACACACACACACACACACACACACACACGCACACACACACACACACACACACACACACACACACACACACACACACACACACACACACATGCACACCAGGATCTTGTCTTCCAGTAATGCTCCCTGTTGCTACGTAAAGGGAAAGGTGAACGATTAAAGAGATTACTTTGCGTTTCATTACGGCCATTCCCCTACTGAGGGACGCATCAAAACAGAACCACAAGAGCCAAGATGGCAGGTGGCGTGGGCACCAGATGTGCGGAAGGCCCCTGACAGATGTTATGAACCCGGCGAGCGTGTGGGAACTGCTGGGTCTACAACCACAACATCTGCACATCACCTCCGTACATACACAGCGTGAACTTAAACAGCTTCCCGTGTGTGTATGTGAGAGAACACACACACACACACACACTCTCTGGAGACTGCGGTTTCCTTTAACTGATTGTTCACTCTCTGTTCCACACAGTGACCTGAGCAGGAAGATGATTTATTTGTAGAAGACCTGCAGCATCGCTGGGGTGTTTTTATTCGGGGCTTCAGACCCCAGTGTATTGAGCCGAGCAACAAAACGTTTCTCCTCTAGAACGACCAGAGTGGAGTATAACGCTCGTCGGGGGTCACAAATTTATCAATGGTAATTAAATGCAACGTTGTCTTAAAAATAAATAATTTTTGTCTGAGTTTCTGTTGGAAAACATCTCACCAGTCACGTCACCTAAGGGGAGTGGAGAAGGATCCATTCATCACGGCCAAGCCGTGTACTTTTAGAAGATCTCCCAGCAGCAGGCTTGTTCCACAGTGAACACCGCCGACGTTGAATTATTACATTTAGCTAGTGAAGGGTGCTCACCTCAGTTCATGTAGTCAAAAGTAATTTTTACAATTTCCCATTATCTTAGTACATTCCTGGCATTTGGCAGAAGCTCTAGACTAGCTCTAAAAGTATCTAGACTTTTAAAGTATCAGTAGTGTTATTGTGCAGTGTTTTAATAAACCTGAGATCCTTCAGGGCCCAGGAGGCCCTCCCCTAACCATGCCAATAGCCACGCCCACAGCCACACCCCTAAATAACACAATGAGGCTCTTAAAGGGGTATTGTTATAGAGAGCGCAGTATTGACCAGTAACACTAGGATACTCTTGAAAAACAGTCACTATACTACAATAGTGGCTCAAAGAGATTACTCAAGGAGTCATTTTGTAATAATATTAATTATTAGTTATTGTTATTAACAATTGCAGCTATTTCATGGTAAGCGTGGTTGATGATAGACACTGTAGAGCACCAATCAGGAACTGCCATCATGCTGATGTCACTGTGTACTGGCTGCGTGCTTCAGTGGGCGGGGTCTGGGGGTGAACATTCATCATTTGTTACTCATCATCACGATCCCGCTCTGTGCACCACTCATCCCACAGATTGCTGCAATATGCAAATAAGACCTTTTACTTTTGTTGTGGTTTTTTTTTTTTAGTCTTGTCACCATGCTGACAAGCCAATCATGACCAATTAGCAACCTGACCAATCAGCTGCAAGATCTACATACCCAACCAAACATAAACATGATCAAAGTAATACAAGCCAAACTTTAATAATGTCACTCTAGTTTTAATATGCAGCACGTCATTGTTATTTGATATAGTAATATCAAATATGCAATCCTATCATAGTATTATATGTTTTGGCTATACTTTGTTTTGTCTATTCTAATAAGACTGCTCATGGTAATAAATAGCTCATGAGCCAATGGGGGTCAATCCTGGGTGTAGGACTATACTAACAGTGACTCATATTAACACAAACACAAAATACAAACAGAAAAACACAAAGAAACACGTAATGCACCATTTTATGGCAATGTATTAAACTATAGCTATTCACGGTTAAAATTAGTGTCTTGTAGTCTTGTGTGTGCATGTGTACAGGGGAGATGATTTGCTGACAGGCCCACTGATTGGTGTGTGTGTGTGTGTGTGTGTGTGTGTGTGTGTGTGTGGATTTATGAGCACATGTCGGTGTCTACCAATCCCACTTTAGATCATCTCTGGCCAGTGTTGTCTACTCTGTGAATTACTTTACACCACGCCTCAGTCGTCAGCCTGCCAAGGAACCACCACTCACACTTCAACACCACTCCTCCTTTCACACAATCACCCGTTCATTAGAAACGACCAGCACCTGTTCCTCATTTCTCTTGGGCTTTGTGCCTGGCACTCCACAGCTGTCTGCTGCTGTGTTCTTACCTCCATCAGTGTTTTCACTGTTTACACTCAAATCGGTTTCCTGTCAGGTCGGTTCCATCGTGCTCTGTGCCTGCAATGTCACGTTATTGGAGGTTGGTGGTCCCATTAAATGTTTTTAAGCGTGTGCATCCAGACGTCCACAGTGGACACAGAACTACTGGGTCTGGATCAGACATTAACTTGTTAACTTTGTATGAGAGTTTGTTTGAGAACAGAACATTGAGAAACGTGATTGGGGGAATTTGTTTTGTCCTTTGTTTTTTGAACGTATGATGGATCTTGGTTGAAGGTATTCACGCTTATTCGTAATCCCATGTGTCGTGCTCCACTGTGAGAAGAATGTGAAGCTACTGTTCAGGAAAACGTAGCTGAAATGTGTAACACATTTTGCTATCCGTTGTGTTGATTTGGTATCTTTTCTTAGCTGGGTAGTCAAGGTTGTTCCATATATGGGAGTGAAAGTAAAAGTATAGAATATGGCAACTTTTCATCAGGCTGTCAGTGTTTATATCTTTAAAAGTCATACAATCTAATAAAGCATGAAATCCTGTGGAAATGTGCTTAGTTCTCAATTATTAAGTCAGGACAAATGCAACTAAATTTGCTATATTGTCACACAAGAATAATTATTCTTTTTGGCCCAACTGATTTTGTACATTTAATTGCAATAAAACAACAAAAATAAAAGGCCATTTGTTTTCACCGCTAAAATATATTACGTGATCTTAAAACTCCGCCCACAGAGAGCTGTGTGCACCTCCTCAAGGTCTCCAGCAGGGGGCAGACCCTGGCGAAGACTGACCCTTCATCTGTTTCAAAGTAATTAATGCGAATGTCATCATCTTTAAATAAATCAGGCCTGTACAGTATGAAACTATTTTGGCCTGCTCTATCAAAACAGAAAATGTCAAATAACATATTTTTGAAGTGTTGCACACTGAATTAGCTATTGGTTCAAACACACAAATGTGACGTGTTTTATAAGCAAGACGAACTCTTTGCTACAGTAAATATGGTTTAAACATACCATTGTAAAAAGATGTTCTAAACTGATGGAGCAGGAATTAAAATGATATCTGTTAAATCTAACTGTAAATGTTTTGCTCATCTGGATGGACATTAGACATTGGACGTTAGTGTCATTAGATATGACTCAGAAAAGGGTCGCTAGCTAGCTAAAATGACTCGGTCATTATTACTTTAGCTAAGTTGTGCCAAAATGCTGGTGCTGATATATCCTTTGTTACAGAATGTTTGTTTTTACCCAGGAAAAAATATCCCACAATAACAAGATATTATAAAATCGCCTTGATTCTTCTGTAAAACTGAACACGCAATGATCTATCAGGCGTTTTGTATGACTGCAGTGGGCTGACCAAAACAAAGTTGCATCATGAGTCTCAACACATTATATAAAAACGTAGCTCATGGTGTCTTCATGGGGCATTTTACAGGTTTAAAATTGGTGAATGGATGACTGGGTTTGAATTTATTTTTTGTTGCGGAGATGTGCATGGACCATCTGGAAAGGGTTAACAGAAAACACCGGAGATCTTCCAGCATTACAGAGGAACTAATATATCACCTGCACAGCAGCCGATTTTGTTTTCTGCTCTGTGGGTCTGAATTCTTTTGATATTTGCATTTTGTGGTATAGCTGCTGCTAATGGTTCTATAAATATTGAGAATGGAGCGGTTGAGCGCAGTCCCCCTGGCCCAGCAGCTCCGTGTGAACCGTGGTGAGTCCGTCAACACTGCCTTTGGCCTCGGGCACTGTGTAAAGAGTTTTAATCCATTTTATAAATGATTCACCAGAGCCTAATTTATGTAATGCGGTAAACAGCAATTTCCAGTTGACTTTATCGAATGCTTTTGCTGCATCTGGTGTGACTAGAGTTTCTGATTTGTGAAGCAACGTGTAGTTGATCAGATTAGGTATTCTGGGATGTTAGTGGTTGAGTGTCTTCCATTTGTGGAGCCATTCTGTGCAGGGTGTGTAAGTAATGGAAGAACAAATTCCAGTGTGGTCGCCTGCTCATTAATTAGTGATACATATTAAGTCACAAATTAATTAGGGTTAATGGATGTTAACTTCAGGGTGCGGTTGACTCTGTTGGATTTAAGGTGGAGTGAATTACGGTGGAATTCATTTCAGTGGATAATCTTTTTTCACTTTTGGCAATAGTATATAAACATACTAAAGGTTTGGCTCCGCCCCTGTTCCTGAAGGGCCACACCCTCCTTAAGTGTTTAGCTCCACCCCTGTTCCCGGGGACACAATGTTCTACCAAGTTTAGCTTCAACTTGGAAAACCTTTATACAAAAGTTAGTGGGTGTGAATAGTGGTCTATAATTTCAGCAAATGTTTATTTACTGGTTCACTGCAAATGGTTATTGTGACAGAGAATTGTC
>NC_135211.1:42284438-42324438 GCF_052324685.1 Brachyhypopomus gauderio | reverse complement strand
ATGGAATTGATTTTAGTAAGACTGAATACACGGGCAAGGTAGAGATGGAACGCAATCTCGTGTGCCTAATGTGCGTACGCTACTGTTTAACACACTAGTGTTGCATTGCACAGACACAAATATTTCTCATGTTAATGATGTACACGCTAATGTTTGACATGCTAATTTTGAAAATGCTAACCATGAGTCCCCCTATGACAAACATGTCAATGAACAAAAACATTTTACAGTCAGTAGAACATGGTTCGTGGTGTTAGTGTGAGCTTGGATTTAGATTTTGTATCATAACTCTGGGTAAAAAGAGAAGTTTCTGAGAGTTCAGTGCTGTGACAGTTTTATGGCACATCATAAACAACTCAGCGGCCACTGCACTTTTGAAAAGAGGGAGTCATGGCTGCTTCCGGCTTCCTGCTGTGTGCCCTTAAAAAGGCTTTGCTGAGCTCTTAAGAAGTTGAAAGATGCCCTTCACAGATCATGTGGTTATGTGGAAAAACTGTGATTGTCAACAGCTTCAAAAGTCTAACATAGACTCACACTGCTGATCACACACGTCATAATGTAATTTCTTATTCTTTTAATATTGCTCTTACCTCTTCATGGCACGTGTGCCGCTCTTCTCTTACCTGTTCCTGCCACGTGTGCCGCTCTTCTCTTACATGTTCCTGCCACGTGTGCCACTCTTCTCTTGCATGTTCCTGCCACGTGTGCCACTTTTCTCTTTCCTGTTCCTGCCACGTGTGCCGCTCTTCTCTTACATGTTCCTGCCACGTGTGCCGCTCTTCTCTTACATGTTCCTGCCACATGTGCCGCTCTTCTCTTACCTGTTCCTGCCACGTGTGCCGCTCTTCTCTTACCTGTTCCTGTCACGGTTTTAACTTCATCGAGCAGTGTGTAACGATCTGCACGGGGCAGAACAGGGAGGTGGACACAAGCGCTGAGGAGAGCGAGATTTATTACAGGAAATTCCATAGGCAGAGTCGATGTAACGGGCATGGGTCATAACGGGTTGGCAATCCTGACATGAAATGTACAAAGGCATGAACACGGACAAAGAAAACAACAAGGAAGACTCACGGAACAGCGGTACTAGGGCGAACGGGCAAAACACAGCAAAAACAAAAAGACCGACAACTAGACCTGGGAGACACAGGGACTAATATACACAGGACAAAACTAGGGACAGGTGATGACAATGACACAGGGGCGTGGTAACAAACAAGGAATCCATCAAAACCAACGAGCAGGGCGGGACAAACAGGCAGGGAACACGGACATGAGGGAACCCAGAGTGACAGCTACGAGAGGGGGCGTTGCCCTACGTGACACAGTGTTTCTGGCTGGCTCTCATTCAGAAGGAAAGTGAAATATAGAAATATAGATTGTAGCAAAACGTCCAAAACAAAAGGTAATATGTAATTTTGTTAGGACAATAAAACATGGTCAGTGGTTTTCTGCAGACGAGACTGGGCTTTCTGTAATTCAGAGCTACTTCTATGTCTGGTTTTGTTAGACCCAGTGGTGACTTGCATTTGACATAAACCGCAGACAACTGACGAACGTGGGAACGTACATGTTTGGAGTAAAGTTTACAACTATACATTGAGTGATGCTTTGTGGAACCATTTTGATAATGGTCAGTGAGGTTCATGGGAAGAGCTGGGGAAACTGGGATCATTACGTGTTTATTATTCATACAGAGGATTCCAGCAGACACCTTTTTAAACATTCCATTTTAAACACCAGTGAACATTGAGACAGTGAAGCAGGTGTTGTGTAGTGTAGGTGTATTGAAGGAGTTGGGCTGATGATGATTTTTGGAGGTGTAGTTCAGGAATAGTGAAGGTGCTGTGATGGAGTAGTTTTGGTTTAGTGAAGTTTAGTTTAGGTTTAGTTTGGTTTAGTGAAGTTTAGTGAAGGAGTAGTGTAGGTGTAGTTCAGTTCAGTGTAGATGTAGTGAAGGAGCTGGGTTGATGTAGTTCAGGAGTTTTGGAGGTGTAGTTCAAGAATAATGTAGGTGTAGTTCAGGAGTAGTGTAGGTGTAGTTCAAGAGTTATGCAGTTGTAGTTAAGTCTTTTGTGCTGGAAAACTATGGTCTAAGTTTCTCCTGATCAAATTACATTTACCATTGTAGACCAATGTAGGCAGCTGCACCTCACACACACAGTTAGAGGCTATATCACACACACACACACACACACACACACACAGTTAGACGCTATATCTCATTGCTTTACACACTCTCACACACACACACACACACCCACACACCTTTCAATACAAATCGTTCTTCAATTTGACATAGGTCGAGGTGCGATTACAGAACAGGATGAGGAATCTCTCCCTGTCTCTTTCTCTCTCACACACGCACACACACATCTACACACACCTCAACACACACACACACACACACACACCTTCTCATTATCACTAATTCTCCTGCCTCCTTCCCTCCATGTCTTCGGCGGTAACACTCCCACAATGCCTGTAATGGGAGCTGACTCACATGCCTCCCTTAGCTGTCAATCAAGCTCCTTTAGCACCATGTGATTACTTCCACAGCAGAAGCATTTCACAATGCAGACCCTGCAGCGCTCAGGAACTATAGCTTACACTGCTGTTTCCAGGGGGAGGCTTTATTATTCTGCGCCGTTCACCAGTGGTTAGGTTTACTCCCACACTGGATATTGCACTGGTCACACAATCCATTCTGAAAAGACAACAGAGTGGTGTTTCTATAGACTGAATGAATTTTCAGTTTGGATTTAATCACTGGGTTAGTTACAGAGCTCACCACCTGCTTGTGAAGGCCAGGACATTTCAAAAGGTGCCACTCAAATCTAAAGACATGTAAAAACAAAGTACAAAACAATCAGAGAAATTTTTATTCATCCCATTGTTCCTCTTGACTGGTTTGCACAAGTTCTCCAGGTGGGGAGTGGTTGATGGTGTCCATCCCGCTGTAGACCTGGGCTTGAACCAGGTCACTCCAGAAAATACAGCCGTCCCTTTCGCAAACGCCTCCTGGGAGGCTGTTGTCTTGCTCCACAGATCATTGGTCCAACTGAAACACGGAATCCTCTTCCCATATATATTAGTGTGTGTATGTGAGGCCTGAGTGTTTGTGTGCTATCTCCCTTGAATTTCCATGTTGAGACTTATTTTCTTTTTTACTTGGGGAAATCATACACAATGTAGGTAGGATCTGATCTTGTGTGTGTGTGTGTGAGAGAGAGAAAGAGAGAGAGAGAGAGAGAGAGAGAGAGAGAGAGAAAAGCAGAGACAGGCAGACAGAGAAATAGAGAGACAGACAGACAAACAGCTTTAAACAGGAATAAGCTGTATGTGTATAAAAAGAATCCTTCCTTCTGATGTGTGTAGGGTGAGATGGTTTTATGGGGGCGGGTGAGTGTGTGAGCGGGCGAGTGTGTGAGCGGGCGAGTGTGTGAGTGTGGACATCTCCAGCCCTCTGGGTCACAGTGACAGTGACCTCCATTCTGTGGCCAGTGATTGAAAAAGCTGATTAGAAGAGTGCCCAGCTGCTGAACTTTGACTCCAGATCTGTGATGGCTTCTTCATCTCCGCACCAGCTTTTAAAATTGCTTCTCTAAGCTTCTTTAAGCTCTGTATGCTGGACTGAAGTACTCTAAACTCTGTGTGCTGGACTGCACTACTCTAAACTCTGTGTGCTGGACTGAGCTACTGAACTACCATTCAGTAGATGTATGTGTATAAAAAGAACACTACCATTCAGTAGATGAACTAATATAAACTGTGTGCTGGTCTGAACTCTAAACTCTGCATGGACTGAACTATGAACTCTGTGTGCTGGACTGAACTACTCTAAACTCTGTGTGCTGGACTGAACTACTCTAAACTCTGTGTGCTGGACTGAACTACTCTAAACTCTGTGTGCTGGACTGAACTACTCTAAACTCTGCGTGCTGGATTGAACTACTTTCAACTCTGTGTGCTGGACTGAACTACTCTAAACTCTGTGTGCTGGATTGAACTACTCTAAACTCTGTGTGCTGGACTGAACTACTTTAAACTATGTGTGCTGGACTGAACTACTCTAAACTGTGCGCTGGACTGAACTACTCTAAACTCTGTGTGCTGGATTGAACTACTTTAAACTCTGTGTGCTGGATTGAACTACTTTAAACTCTGTGTGCTGGACTGAACTACTCTAAACTGTGTGCTGGACTGAACTACTCTAAACTCTGTGTGCTGGACTGAACTACTCTAAACTCTGTATGCTGTCACTCCTTGAGTCTTGGGGCATCACTATACTGCACAGTCAATAGGGATAAAATTATTACCTAACGCAAGTTGTCATCTGTGTTGATATTAAAGGAAAGACATTCATTATAAAGTGTTATATTAATTATCCATACCCTGTGCTACTCTTAAAGAACAGGTGTAGTGCTTACCTTAGTTATATAACATTATATATGACATAGGTATGGGTGAACTGAGATTGCCTATCAGTAAACAATCAGACATCTGGCATCAGTAACCAATCAGACTCCGGCATGGTGTAGCGGCTAAGAAGCACTGAGAGTGTTTTATTGGACATATACAGTGTGTGTCTGTGTCTGTGTCTGTGTGTGTGTCTGTCTGTGTGTGTGTGTGTTGTCAAGTTGCTTTAGCCTGCTCACTTAAGCCATATTCCTCTCATCATGTGAATATGTACTGATGTTGTAGTTTGTAAAGATAATGGTGGTTATTGTTGTCATTGTACGTTTTGCTTTACGTGTTAACATTGTTATACACTTAAATCAAAGCAGATCTTGACAAAACAACAACTTTATAGTCACTCCTAAGTTGAGCAATTAGGAAGTAAAACTAGCGCACGGTTTTCGCACTCGGCTGTAAAGTGTCTCGTTAACGGATGATCCGTTGACATGGAGAAAGCCCTCGCGGCTGCAGCCGGCCTGACGCAACTCCCAGAAGGCCCTCTGATAAGCCGAGGCGGCTGAATGTGGTTTGTTGGAGCGGAGAAATGCAGTAAACTGTGCAATGAAGGGCTTGGAGAGCCCAGATCACAGCTCTACACGCTCGGTGCCTATAAACATGTTTTGGAAGCGAGGCGGGAGAGTTATTGAAGATCGGTGGTTCTCCACCCGAGGAGAAAATGAAGGCGACTGTTATCGACCAGGAAGAGATGGCTGTAAAGAAACTATAAGAGAATATCAATGACAGGTGCCTTTAAACTCTCCTTTCCTGTTTTTCTCTAGTGGATGGTTTTAGTTTACAGACTCTATTTGGCTCCTGATGTATTCGTTGAATATCCGAGGACAATGAATATCAACCTACTAATTACATGCAGTTGTGATATAGTTGGGTCTGGACATTGGTACTGAGGTTTAATCTTAATAAAAACCTCTCTGTGTGTGCATGTGCATACTGAGAACTACAAGAAATGTCATCCCCATAAATAAAGAAGAATATAAACCACTTATGCTCTGCACTGAGGTGATGAGTATAAGGTGATGGTCACACGCCCACACCTTGGCCACACCCCCACTCTCTGGCCACACCCCCACACTCTGGCCACACCCCACACCTTGTGACAGTACTCACCCTGGTCATAATAAACACACTGGTTCTACCCCACATCCTGGGGCCACCACACACTCTGGCCACATTACACACACTCTGGCCCTCCCCCTCCTTCTGGCCACACCCCTGCACGCTGGCCACACACCCCAAAACCCTGGCCACACCCCCTCCTTCTGGCCACACCCTAGCCCCAGGCTTTAGTTGCTCTGACAAGTCAAACGGGCAGAGCTGAAGGTTCATGGCTTGCTGAGCTGAAGGTTCATGGCTTGCTGAGCCCAGTGCAGCAGGTCTGGGATGGTCTCCTTCAGAGCGAGGCTGCAATGGGTGTAGCAAACAGCCGTGCTCCACCCACGAAAGCGAGAAGAAGATGGACGCGGAACAAAAGAAATACGCCTCCTCCCAGCCAATTCAATTAAAGCACCCGAAGATAACCAGGAACTCAGGAGCCTGAACAGAATGCATTACTGGAGTTACACAAGCCCCCTCAGTATATGGAATAGCTCTTGATATCTGTACCATTCTCACTCCCTATCTCCTCTCTTCCCCTCCTCTCTTCCTCTCCTCTCTCTGTTCCCTCTCTCATTAGAATTCCATCTCTTATTGGCATCAAACTCTGTCGTCGCACTGTCGTCTTTAACAAGAGGGAGAATCAGCCCGGGCTTTTGTGATTGTGCTCTGGGTGTTTTTGAAGATCCTCCCCCAGAAGAGGCTTCCTATTCCGCAAACACACACACACACACACACACAGATGCACCGTAGCTGCACAGAGGAACCCCACAGACTACAGGGAGGCATCACTGTGAAGTGTGACAGTACTTACAAATGCCAAAAGCGGATGATGAACCTCCCAAAACTTATAAGAATACGGTTCTGGTTTATTTCCTAGTCTCCGTGCAGAACCCAATTTGACAATGTTGTATTTTACCAAATGAATTGACTTATACTTCAATAAAATGAAAGCATTGGAAAGTAGAGATGCCATGTTAGTCTATGTCAGGTGCCTTCACAGGTGTCAGGTGCGCTCACGTGTATCAGCTACCCTCACGTTTAGCAAAGCGTGCCTTTCCATAATGCTTATTTGCTCCTGAAGGCTATTTAGTGGATCATCCACCTTAGACTGAGGTTGGAGTCAAACTGCACAGTGTGGTGTTTTCTTCCTGGTCTTTGTTTAACACAGTATTATCCAGCTATGTCCTTTAATGTACATTCTATTATATGGGTTTTAGTATAATATTTTACATTTAAAAAATCTGTTTGAAAATAAGGATTCATTTTGATATCGTAGCCTTTGGCAATATATACAGCATCAGCAGTATCGCAATAACAATTAAGAAGCGATATATTGTACAGCCGTGGTGAAGGTCTGGAGTGTGTGTGGTTGATCTTCTGCTCTTCACTTCGCTCAGATCCAGCTCATCCATGGGTCTGAAGTTCTTCAGGTACCTGGACACAGCCTGACTAGGAACTGAGGTCTGCTTAGCCTTTCGCTAGAATTGTGACACAAGAACTGTTCCTAGATCAGACGTGCTGGATGAATTTGAACCTAAGCATTCATCGCCTTTAGACTCCGAGAACCTGCCTATGGTGCCGAGAGTTCATTACTCATTCACATAACCGCACACTTTTCACATTACCCAGGAATGTGCTTTAACATAAAGCTAAATAATACATTTTATGGCAAGGGGTTTAGAGGTTAAACCATTTTCTTTTAAATGTTATTGTTTTCTGTATTTCATATTCTTGTGCTCGGCAGGAATTCCCAACGATGCGGCTGCTATGAGACCGTGCAAACGGCAGGCAATTTTGATGAAAATCCCCAGAACACCCGGCTGCTCTGGGATCCCAGGCGTAGAATATGAACCATTTGCACAGAGAGATCTCTCAGCAATCAATTACCAGCTAAATTCAATTACCACTAT
Source organism: Brachyhypopomus gauderio (assembly GCF_052324685.1). Lineage (NCBI taxonomy): Eukaryota > Metazoa > Chordata > Actinopteri > Gymnotiformes > Hypopomidae > Brachyhypopomus > Brachyhypopomus gauderio. Next base: position 42,316,957 of record NC_135211.1, on the reverse strand, counting down.
CGTCGGTCTGAATAGGGAACACATATGAGGTGCGGCGTGTTCAACTAAAAAGTGCAAAGACCCAAAAGACTTTTATTGGCATGAAAACGATATATTAGGTTCCCTAACCACTGGATATCCAGACAATATGTCTATTCCACCTCCTCTTTAACTCTGCTGTTCATTTCCACTGTACATTTATTTCATTATTTATTTAATCTTTTTTTTTTTTCCAATTACTGGTTCAGTTCACAGTGTCATGGCTTACGGAACCGAATTGCACACTCGGTGTCAGAAATACCATTGTAACTTGTTATAAAGGAACTGTTTAGCCATTTGTAATGGTACAAATGCTTAATTCATAGTACAAATCCTGAATTCATAGTACAAATCCTGAATTCATAGTACAAATTCTGAATCCATGTTACAAATACTGAATTGCTCTTGTGGCAAGGTCAATCTACATCGCTCCACTTGTTTGGGTGTTACCATTCATTTGGAACTGAACTTGGTTGGTCTGTGTTTGTGTGTGTGTGTGTGTGTGTGTGTGTGTGTGTGTGTGTGTGTGTGTGTGTGTGTGTGTGAGTGTGCGTGTTCGAGTTGTACATTCATATTGATACATAAACTCCCCATAGTCAAATTTTAATAACGAGCAAGCAAACATGGAGGTCTACACAGGCGTAAGGGCCTGTCCCTACTGTTAGAGATTTACACACACACGCACACGCGCACACACACACACACACACACACACACACACACACACACACACACACACACACACACACACACAAGCAGCCTTCAGATCGCTGCATCCCAGTGAATCAGAGAGACAGCACCCCTGGGGTACGTGTGTGTGTGTGTGTGTGTGTGTGTGTGTGTGTGTGTGTGTGTGTGTGTGTGTGTGAAGCGCATCTCCGTGGTAACTCATACGGAGGGCATCTTGCTTCCACCAGGTTCATTGCAGTTTGACCAGGAGAACAGGAGGCTGTCATATCCACTGACCAATCAAAAGCCTCTGCAGCAGTAATGAGCCAATCAGAGGAAATAATTTCCCGTTTCAGCCAATAACAGCTAGAGATTTGAGATGCACCCTCTCGAAGTCTGGTAGTCACCTGAGACATGTTGTAGTCACCTGAGACGTCTTATACTCACCTTAGGCATCTGGCATTCACCGTACACATTTGGTAGTCCCAGGCCATGACTGAGGTGCCCTTGAGCAAGGCACCTAACCCCAACTGCTCCCCGGGCGCCGGGCTAGGGCTGCCCACCGCTCTGGGCACGTGTGATCCACAGCCCCCTAGTAATCATTAGTGTATATGTGTGTGTGTGTGTGTTCTGACTGCACAGATGGGTTAAAAGCGGAGGACAAATTTCGATTGCGGTGAAAAAAATCACAATTGACAAAATATGGCACATTTACATTTACATTAGACGTCTGGTACTCACCTGAGAGGTCTGGTATTCACCTTATTCAAGTTTAGTTCACTCTCCCCCAGCTGAGTGTGTGTGTGTGTGTGTGTGTGTGTGTGTGTGTGTGTATGTGTGTGTGTGTGTGTGTGTGTGTGTGTGTGTGTGTGTGTTTGCTGTCGTGGTGGTGATGGACCACCATCATTGCTGTTCATTGCCTCATCAGTATGGTGACCACAACGATTCAGGAGAGAGGACATCCTGTATCATCCCACATGTGTCCTTGGACACACACACGCACGCACGCACGCACGCACGCACGTACGCACGTAGACACACTGTCTTTCTCTCTCTCTCTCTCGCTCTCTCTAGCTGTCACTCTGTCTCTCCCTTTCTCTCTCTTTCTTCCCTTTGCTTTTACTCTTTCTCTTTTTATATCTCACTCTGTCAAGTTAAGTCAAGATAGATGCATCTCTCTCTCACACACACACTCTCTCTCTCTTTCTTTCTTTCTACAAGACTTTCTTTTCATGAACCTTTTAAGAAAATGCATTTGTACAGTTCAAATAGAGCAAGTGATTGCTTTAGGCACAGACACACACTCACACACACACACACACACACACACACACACACACACAGACAAACACTGTTATCCATTTAACATTCACTCAAGCTTTTAGTTTAAAGGTTGAAATGTGCTCTCTTTCACACACACACTCACACACACACACACACACACACACACACACACACACACACACACACACACTGTCCATTGTGTATAATATAACTACATATGTGTTCTGTGAAGAGGATGATGATGATATAATCATATCTGCTCTCCTAAAAATAACATGTTTTCTATACAGCTGCCAAATTAGTAGTAAAGGCCTAGTTTAGTGAGTTGTGATCCTCCCATCACAGAGAGAGAGAGAGAGAGAGAGCATTTACAAGGGCAAGAAAGAGTGTGTGTGTGTGAGTGTGTGAGTGTGTGAGTGTGTATGTGTGTGTGAGTGTGAGTGTGAGTGTGTGAGTGTGTGAGTGTGTGAGTGTGTGAGTGTGTGAGTGTGTGTGTGTGTGTGTGTGTGTGTGGGTGTGTGGGTGTGTGGGTGTTTGTGTGTTTCCTCTTGTGTTGAGTTTACCCATCAAGAAACCAGTGAGCCCATCAGAACATCAGATGAGACTGACACAGATAAAGATGGAGCAGAACATCAGACATCTACCCCCACCTACCCCACCAAAACCCCTCTACCCCACCATCTACCCCCACCTACCCCACCACAACCCCTCTACCCCACCATCTACCCCCACCTACCCCACCAAAACCCCTCTACCCCACCATCTACCCCCACCTACCCCACCAAAACCCCTCTACCCCACCATCTACCCCCACCTACCCCACCACAACCCCTCTACCCCACCATCTACCCCCACCTACCCCACCAAAACCCCTCTACCCCACCATCTACCCCCACCTACCCCACCACAACCCCTCTACCCCACCATCTACCCCCACCTACCCCACCACAACCCCTCTACCCCACCATCTACCCCCACCTACCCCACCACAACCCCTCTACCCCACCATCTACCCCCACCTACCCCACCAAAACCCCTCTACCCCACCATCTACCCCCACCTACCCCACCACAACCCCTCTACCCCACCATCTACCCCCACCTACCCCACCAAAACCCCTCTACCCCACCATCTACCCCCACCTACCCCACCAAAACCCCTCTACCCCACCATCTACCCCCACCTACCCCACCACAACCCCTCTACCCCACCATCTACCCCCACCTACCCCACCAAAACCCCTCTACCCCACCATCTACCCCCACCTACCCCACCACAACCCCTCTACCCCACCATCTACCCCCACCTACCCCACCACAACCCCTCTACCCCACCATCTACCCCCACCTACCCCACCACAACCCCTCTACCCCACCATCTACCCCCACCTACCCCACCAAAACCCCTCTACCCCACCATCTACCCCCACCTACCCCACCAAAACCCCTCTACCCCACCATCTACCCCCACCTACCCCACCACAACCCCTCTACCCCACCATCTACCCCCACCTACCCCACCACAACCCCTCTACCCCACCATCTACCCCCACCTACCCCACCACAACCCCTCTACCCCACCATCTACCCCCACCTACCCCACCACAACCCCTCTACCCCACCATCTACCCCCACCTACCCCACCACAACCCCTCTACCCCACCATCTACCCCCACCTACCCCACCAAAACCCTTCTACCCCACCATCTACCCCCACCTACCCCACCAAAACCCTTCTACCCCACCATCTACCCCCACCTACCCCACCAAAACCCCTCTACCCCACCATCTACCCCCACCTACCCCACCAAAACCCCTCTACCCCACCATCTACCCCCACCTACCCCACCACAACCCCTCTACCCCACCATCTACCCCCACCTACCCCACCAAAACCCCTCTACCCCACCATCTACCCCCACCTACCCCACCAAAACCCCTCTACCCCACCATCTACCCCCACCTACCCCACCAAAACCCCTCTACCCCACCATCTACCCCCACCTACCCCACCAAAACCCCTCTACCCCACCATCTACCCCCACCTACCCCACCAAAACCCCTCTACCCCACCATCAACGCCCCACCACAACCCCCTACCACCCCACAACTATCCAACCAAAACCCCTCCACCCCCACCATCAACGCCCCACCACAACCCCTACCACCCTACAACTACCCCCCACCTAACCCCTCAACCCCACCATAAACACCCCACCTAACCCCCTACCACCCCACAACTACCCGACCAAAACCCCTCTACCCCACCATCAACGCCCCACCACAACCCCCTACCACCACGCAACTACACCCCCCAAAACCCCTCTACCCCACCATCAATGCCCCACCACAACCCCCTACCACCCTACAACTACCCCCCACCTAACCCCTCAACCCCACCATAAACACCCCACCTAACCCCCTACCACCCCACAACTACCCGACCAAAACCCCTCTACCCCACCATCAACGCCCCACCACAACCCCCTACCACCCCACAACTACCCCACCAAAACCCCTCTACCCCCACCATCAACGCCCCACCACAACCCCCTAACACCCCACAACTACCCGACCAAAACCCCTCCACCCCACCATCAACGCCCCACCACAACTCCCTACCACCCCACAACTACCCGACCAAAACCCCTCTACCCCACCATCAACGCCCCACCACAACCCCCTACCACCCCACAACTATCCAACCAAAACCCCTCCACCCCCACCATCAACGCCCCACCACAACCCCTACCACCCCGCAACTACCCCCCACCTAACCCCTCAACCCCACCATAAACACCCCACCTAACCCCCTACCACCCCACAACTACCCGACCAAAACCCCTCTACCCCACCATCAACGCCCCACCACAACCCCCTAACACCCCACAACTACACCCCCCAAAACCCCTCTACCCCACCATCAATGCCCCACCACAACCCCCTACCACCCTACAACTACCCCCCACCTAACCCCTCAACCCCACCATAAACACCCCACCTAACCCCCTACCACCCCACAACTACCCCCACCACAACCCCTCTACCCCCACCATCAACGCCCCAGGCAGCAATTTTAAGCCTTCAAAGGCAAATGAATGATATGAATATGTTCATTAAGAGTTTTAATCTGTCTGCAGTCTTTTTCTGATAACTTAGAATGCATTGGAATGCAATTTGAATGTCATTTGAATGTCATTTGACTGCATTTGAATGCGAGTTCTGTCTAGTGCTAGCACTGAAATTCTGGACCTAAGGCACTTGGCACCTTAGGGTTGGATGGGTGTTTCTGGATCAGTGGCTTGTGTCTAAGACCAGCGCAAACAGGGGAGAAGTCTGATCCTAGATCAGTAGTTTCAGACACTCTGCTGGGAGTCTTTCGCTTGGTGGAACAGCCTCAGTTCTGTAAGTCTATAGGCTTTGCACTTGTGCAGAGGAATTTAGGGTTGATTTCAATTTCTTACTGACTTCACCAGATTGTGTGTGTGTGTGTGTGTGTGTGTGTGTTTCATAATCATAAGATGCTCCATTTAAATAGCACAAATGCTTTTTCTGAAAAAGATTTGGTAGGGGATAAACACATTTAAACACAGTCAAGTTGTTTAGGTGTTATTTAAGGGTCATCTGCAGTTGTTCCCACACTGAGTCAAGTGTCCAAACAGCCCTTGATCCCCAGATCCCCAGATCCTATGACTGTATGCTTCCTGTAATATGTCTGGCTGTAGAGAACGTGCTGAACCCGAATCTTTGGGTCCGGGCATGACAGAATGCCTCTCTCCGGATCAGCGCCGGACAGATGGCCAAACTGAGTTATCCCTCAGATCCTTAACTCTCTCTCTCTCTCTCTCCCCCCCCTCTCTCTCTCTCTCTCTCTTTCCTAATTTACTTCATGGTTGTGACAGGGAACAGCCTGTGTTAATGAAGCTGTGTAAATAAGGTTGATTTTCATTGCTATCAAAAATATTCCAACAAATACATAACATAACAGTAAAGATTATCAAAAGTTAAGAAGAATTAAAGTGTATATGAAAGAATGTAAACTACAACAACAATACAGTCAAAAACACACTGAAACAAGGTGGAGAGGAATGTTATGGGTAGAATTTTAAAGGAACAGTAACAATGAGATTGTGGCAGAGAGATCCGTATTTCAGGATATGCTTCCCAGTCTGAGTCTGACTAAGGTGTGGCGTATGGAGTCTGAGTCTGACTGAGGTGTGACGTGTATGGAGTCTGAGTCTGACTGAGGTGTGGCGTATGGAGTCTGAGTCTGACTGAGGTGTGGCGTATGGAGTCTGAGTCTGACTGAGGTGTGGCGTATGGAGTCTGACTGAGGTGTGGCGTATGGAGTCTGAGTCTGACTGAGGTGTGACGTTAACGAGTCTGAGTCTGACTGAGGTGTGGTGTTTAGAGTCTGACTGAGGTGTGGTGTATGGAGTCTGAGTCTGACTGAGGTGTGACGTGTATGGAGTCTGAGTCTGACTGAGGTGTGGTGTAAGGAGTCTGAGTCTAACTGATGTGTGGCGTATGGAGTCTGAGTCTGACTGAGGTGTGACGTATGGAGTCTGAGTCTGACTGAGGTGTGACGTATGGAGTCTGAGTCTGACTGAGGTGTGACTTATGGAGTCTGAGTCTGACTGAGGTGTGACGTGTATGGAGTCTGAGTCTGACTGAGGTGTGACGTGTATGGAGTCTGAGTCTGACTGAGGTGTGGTGTAAGGAGTCTGAGTCTAACTGATGTGTGGCGTATGGAGTCTGAGTCTGACTGAGGTGTGGTGTATGGAGTCTGAGTCTGACTGAGGTGTGATTGGAATACTTTTCCAAAAAAACTGGTGGTGCTCATACTGGAGTTGATGCTGTTTCCTTTTAACGAGCAGATGTTTTGAGATCGGACCCATGTTTCCACTGGTTTGAGGGCCCAAGGATTATGCACATGGATGAGGGCAATCCGTAGTCTGGAAGTGGAATTCACCATATTGCAAGTTTGTTTCTTCTGCGGTTCGCCCCTGCTGTATCTGCTGGGGTTCTTGTGCTTTTAGTCAGAGATGGCGGGAAGGCGGGTGAACGACTTCACAAGGCCAACGCTCTTGAGGGGCTTGCATCATGAGTTCCTTGGTTCCAGACCAGGAGGATTATGGGGCTGGGATTTTGGCATCAGCATCGGCACAGTGGAGAAATGCTGTTTGACTCACACTGTCTTTGTCCCTTTAGACTTACTGCTTTGTCCAAATTATGGTGTTAGATGACCTTCCAGTCTCACAAAGAGTTAGTGATGAATAAACAGTTAGATAGAAAAATTGCTAAACTGGCTATCTGGATGAGTCTTAAGACATCTTACCTTGTAACTCCTGATCTGGGCCGCATGGGGTTCACTGGAAGGAGGGACTTTTATTTTGCCGATATTGAAATTCCATTGAGCTTCAAATACCCTCAAGGGCCCTTTTATTTTCTGATATGGTGCACCATATATGCTACTAGTATGTGCTACTAGCCCCTCCCTCGTGGCCACCAGTCTCCACGTACCAGCCAATGAAATGCTTGTGCATTTGCATAGGCAACTTCCCACTATTCTCAGCTGGATGTCAGGGGTTACGTTTTATACAAGATGTTGATATGTTATGAAATACACACACACACACACACACAGGTCAGATAAACACATACGTGTTTAGTTTTACATTATACCTTTGACTATATAATTAACACTCTGTTTTCAGAGTGTTAATTATGCCCGTGAGTTTGAAGTCAATTACACATTTGACCCTTCACAGCATTAAAAACCTCTAATTTCCCCCCTGAGTATAGATGCATTCATGAAGTTAATCTTAATTCACCATTTAAAAAAGCTGCACCCACATTTGTCATTCTAGATATTGGCAAATATTTAAAATCTAAGGGCCTTCCAATGACTTCTCCAATACTGATGCTATTCTAATATCTGAAGGACATGTCTTCGAGTCTATGGAGCTTTTGCATGTCTGCATTAGTCTGGGGTGGGAACTGACCGATTTATACGTGGTCACTAAACATTTAAACATGTATATAAGATACAAACAATGCATGTTTCATAGCCATGTACGACTTACAGGCAGGGAATGGGTAATGCAATGTAGGCACCATTGTGACATCATCAGAAATACTCTCACCTGATTGGCTGGTCTCCAAAAGCCCAACGGCAGTACACATGTAAGTTGAGGATATAAAGTTGAGGTGACAGCGCCGTGAACCCGTGAACACGTTTGCGTCATTTACAGTGCAGTGGTGCGTTTCCTGCAGACCTCAAGTTCTTTTATTTATACAGAACGAGTGTGAAAAGGTGCAGTTGTATATACAACATCTGTGATCCAAACGTCCTCTCATCACCTAATTAACTACATAATGGAATCAAAACAAGTATTGCTCGATATTTATTCACACATACAATCTGTGGCCAGCGCATCTGTTGATTGTCTCTTTGTTGATCGCAATATGAAAAAAGCCACAGTAGATGTTTTATTCATAAACACACACACACACAGGGAGATCGCCTGGCACCTGTTAACCACAATACTGCACTTGATGTCCTAACCTACGCTAGTTGTCATTTACACACATTTTATTGGAGCTGCAGTAATTCAAAGTTTAAAAGTCTTACATCTGTGTGGGTCACCCACTAAAGTTGTCCACTGAACAGCACTGAAGCACTGAATCACTGAAACACTGAATCACTGAACCACTGAAACATGCTCCATCAAACCCCTGACAGATAGACTTGATATATAGTAATTTGCATGGAAGACGAAGGCCGTGGTGGTCTCGCTCTGAGACAATGTCTTTCTCCAGTCTGCTGCAGGTCTCTTTGGACCCATCGGCTGAGCGTCCCTTGTGGGCTGTCCCTTGTGGGCTGTCCCCTGTGGGCTGTCCCCTGTGGGCTGTCCCTTGTGGGCTGGTGGACTCCAGTGTACTGTGTGGAGGTGGTGGGAATACACAGGTCTTCCTGGCAGACCTCGATCGGAAGCACGGACTCCAGAAGAGATTCTCTCCAACTGAGTGGAGCAAGACTGACCCAGGTGTTAGGACGTGAACCTCAAGAGGAAGGTGGTAGATGTTCCTCACACACACACACACACACACACACACACACACACACACACACACACACACACACACACACACACACACACACACACACACACACACACACACACACACACACACATTTTGACTAAACCAGTTCCCCTGCTTAGCTGTCTTGTACATGTATGTATATGTGCAGTAATCCCATAATCCTTTCATTTCCAGTGTAGAAAGGACGGGTTATGACAAGGATAGCCATCAAAACTCTCAGCTTCACGGCGTTTATCTGTCTCAAAGGCCTACGCGATTGTAATCTTGCCCTCGTACAAACCTCTACATCAACCAGAAGAGCTTGTGGCAGTGGGGAAGACATTGGATGCATTTTCAAAATTTGAAGAGCAAGTACCAGTGCGTTAAGATGATCATTCTGATTTAATTTCTGAGATCCCTGGAAGGAATGAAGATTGTCCTCAAATATCCTACAGATTACGTTTGTTCCAGCATGTCAGTCCCGGCCTCGTCTCCTCCTGGATTTTGCTGGATTAGTGGATTACACGCAGGATGTTTGGCACAGCCGTCTCTGTTGGCCCAGGGAGAAAGCTGCCCCGGGGCATTGTAGACGCCGTCCTTCGGAGCGTCTGACTGGTTACGGGTGATGAGCACGCTTCAGCCAGACCGATGATCCAGCAGGCTGTGACCACAGACGTTCGGCCCACACGCCGGCAGCCGCTACTTTCTGTCTGATCGCCACGCCTCCGTTATGGCTCCTGGACACCTAGGAGTCGAGATGTGCGGTCCTCTGGGGTAACCCCTCCCTCTGTCCTTGCCTCGTTACGGCACCGGTGACAGTGTCCATGTGGTGTGCTGCAGGTTCGTTTTGTCGTCAGGGTCCCGTCTCCTGCGGGCTCTCGTTATGACCCCACCTCTCTCCCGGTCACACCGCATGACCTCCGTCGCCAACATCCTGGACGCATTCACGCAAGCCCCGCCCATCTGAGACTCCCCTGTGCATCATGGGAAGGGCTGAGGCAATAGGTTCAAACTCTGGTGCATTAAATGTTTAACTGAGGAAAGAGTCCAACCCTAGAATCATAGAAATGAACACTTCGCACGCTGGAAAAGAAAGAAGATAAGAAAGAGACAGAGAGACGAGAAAAGAACACCAAATTGCTTAGATGCCGTTCCATCTCAGACGGCACCTAATGGACTCAGTAAGGGCTGAATCCCCACCGGATGTATCGGGGGCTAATGGCCGCCTCGGGGGAAGACGGCCGTGGCCGTAAGTGTGAGAGCTGCAGGCCGGTCGATCCCGTCCGCACGCCGGAGGCCGTGTGGATTTATGGGGTGTGCGGTCACCATCCACCTCTGCTCCTTGCAGGTTAAATTGGCTTTAATGGAGCAAGAAAAGACGTCTCGTTGAGGACGTTGCCAGGTTCCATGTCGACGGGCATTGCTCGCCGTACCTGTGTGTGTGTGTGTGTGTGTGCTGCATGTATGTAAGTATATTTTGCACAACCAGGCATGAAGTGGAACCCTTTTTGGTTGTGGTACTGAAGTCTTTCTGGGTAGTAACACCCCCTCTCCCCCCAATCAACCCCACCCTGTCCCGCTGTCCTCTGTCTCCTTCACATGCTTCATAAAGTGCGCCGAGCCGGCGACCCAGTAGACGGCGAGTCCCTGGGTGTCTGGGACGGAGCTGACGACAGATCAGAGACACTCCGCCTCCACGCGCTACACCCCCACCTCCACCCATGAAGCACTCCAGCACACTAACGTTCCCACACTTTCTCTGGCCGGGGGTGGAGAAGCCAGCCAGACACATGGATCTTATCCATAAGCATGAAATACAATGCTTCAAACGTATAGTACAGAACCAGAACCTTACCGGCTGTGACACAATATGCTCTGCATATATGGTGCTTCATAAAACCGCTCGAATTCGTGTGCATCACATATGCAGCTCGAATTTTTTGATATATGTTCTAAATATTATATAAATATTATAATGTGTTGTACGACAAGCTAATTGTATCGTATTTTATAATCATGTGACTTTCGTAGACTTTTTGATTTGGGTAAACGGTCTGGTGCTGTCGGCTATGTCTCAAGCGTGAGGTGTTTCCCACTCTAACACACATCCTTCATCATCATCATCATCATCATCATCATCATCATCATCATCCTCATCAGAATTCTGCTCTGCAGTTTCTACCCCTCTGCCAATATGACGCTGTAATCAGCAACATGTCCTGTTACTTGCTGTGCAAAGTCAGGACAGTTACCCTCCCATTTCATAGCGAGGCAAACACATGTGATTTCTTAAACCCATGAAATGAAGAGCAGATCTATCTCTCCTCCACACACAGACACACACACACACACACACACACACACACACACACACACACACACACACACTAACCACTTCACTCACACATTCCAGAAGGAGAAGCATCCTCGCTGCCTTATACTGGAAGCCAACGTTTCCTGTCTGAGCAACAAAGTGCCATTTTGGCTCTGACATCAAGGAGCCCGGCTATCTGGCCCGGTCCTCGTGGGTCCAGGAGACCCAGCCGCAGGTGCGCTGTGCACAGGGTGAAGGCAGGCGGTCTGGCCACTGCTCAGATCCGGAATGGCAGCCTGGCCCTCGTGTATCCCCATCAGGTGGACGGCAGTCTGTCAGTGAGCCATGATCCAAAATGGCCACTGCTCTCCAGCCAGAGATGAGGGAGGGCCTGAGGAAAGGAGGGGCGGGGCTTGAGGAAGCAGGGGCAGGGCCTGAGGATGGAGGGGCGGGGCCTGATGAAGCAGGGGCAGGGCCTGAGGACGGAGGGACGGGGTCTGATGAAGGAGGGGCGGGACCTGAGGAAGCAGGGGTGGGGCCTGAGGAAGGAGAGGCGGGGCCTATGGTAGGGTGAAACAAATGGTGTTTAATAAATTTTGGAGGGATTTGGACCTTCTCATACTTGGCTAACGAGCTAGTTTCTTTGGCCCCTATGCCAGACTTCATAGACCAAACAGTCTGGGAAGCCCCTTTGAAGTCGCTAGCCCAGGTTTTGGCTCCTACTGGGATGCTCCCCGTCTTGGTCAGCATCTCGGAAACGAGCGGAACTACCCGGAGCTGTTGGTGCGGAGGTCTGATCGCGAGTAGCAGCACGTCTTAAAGGAAGCGGAGCCGTGTTTCCGGGGGAGCTGCGATTCCTGCGATTCACAAACGTTCAGCTGTGGCACTTCGGCGGTAAAAACGACCCCCGTGGTTTGGTGCTAGGGGACTGCAGGTGAGTCTGGTGGTCTGGTGCTGTGGCACTTCGGCGGTAAAAACGACCCCCGTGGTTTGGTGCTAGCGGACTGCAGATGAGGTCACACAGCAGTGCGTGTGCCTCAGGCAGCCATGACAGGTTGGCCAAGCTGTGTTAGTCTCCTAGGGAATGGCAGGGACAAACAGACTTGGCTTGACAAACTGTTGGACAGCATCCGCACCATGTGTAGGGTTTATGGAGACAGGACACACGTGCCTGCCACCGGTGTCGTGGACACATGGCCACACGTACATGGGACGAGTTTATATGAGGTTCATTGTGGGACAGTGAGAACCCCGGAAGTTGAAGCATGGAGACTTCCTGATGTTGGAGTAGCAGATCTGGAGAAACACACACATACGACTGTCAGAATGCTGCAGACGTTCACGATCATATTTCCTACACTGCAAGGAAAAGTGTGTGTGCAGGGGCGTTAACGGCCATGAGTTCCTTCCGTCTGTCTAAACTCCAGACCACAATTATCCTGTGTGTGTGTGTGTGTGTGTGTGTGTGTGTGTGAGGGGGCTGGGTGTGTATGTGTCTGTGTGGTGTGTGTGTGAGGGGGCTGGGTGTGTATGTGTCTGTGTGGTGTGTGTATGTGTGTGTGTGTGTGTGTGTGTGTGTGTGTGTGTGTGTGTGTGTGTGTGAGGGGACTGGGTGTGTGTGTGTGTGTGTGTGTGTGTGTGTGTGTGTGTGTGTGTGTGTGAGGGGACTGGGTGTGTGTGTGTGTGTGTGTGTGTGTGTGTGTGGGTGTGTGTGTCTGTCCAGATGAAACGCACCCAGCATTTCATTATTCACACTGTCTGGGTTTGGACTGCCAGACTCACGCTTGTTTTTCTATTAGAGAGGGACCGAGGGAGACAGGGAGAGAGAGAGAGGGAGAGAGGTAGAGAGAGAGGGAGAGAGACAGGAGAGAGGGAGAGAGAGAGTGAGAGAGACAGGAGAGATGGAGAGAGAGGGAGAGGGAAAGAGAGAGACAGGGAGAGAGAGAGGGAGAGAGAGAGAGGGAGAGAGACAGGAGAGAGGGAGAGAGAGAGGGAGAGAGAGAGTGAGAGAGACAGGAGAGAGGGAGAGAGAGAGGGAGAGAGAGAGAGAGGGAGAGAGACAGGAGAGAGGGAGAGAGAGAGGGAGAGAGAGAGTGAGAGAGACAGGAGAGAGGGAGAGAGAGAGAGGGAGAGAGACAGGAGAGAGGGAGAGAGAGAGGGAGAGAGAGAGTGAGAGAGACAGGAGAGAGGGAGAGAGAGTGTGAGAGAGACAGGAGAGATAGAGAGAGAAGGAGAGAGAGAGGCAGAAAGGGAGAGGGAAGAGAAGGAGAGACTCATCCTTTGTTCTACTGACGGTGCAGGCTGCAACTGCTGCCTGTTATAAGAGTATATTTTAATTTAGCCCTTTGCTTTGTGTAAGCAGTCAATGGAGACTAGAAATAATGCCCTAGAAGTCAATAGCAAGCAAACTGATGAGTAGAAGTGTGTGTGTGTGTGTGTGTGTGTGTGAGGGGGCTGGGTGTGTATGTGTGTGTGTGGTGTGCGTATGTGTGTGGGTGTGTGTGTGTGTGTGTGTGTGTGTGTGTGTGTGTGTGTGTGTGTGTGTGTGTGATAGCGGAGAAGGGGCCCTTTGCTAAGGCCCTGGGCCTAATGCATCAAAGTGGAATCTTTTGCTTCTGAAAGATCTATACGGTAATCGCCTCTTCCACACGGCTGCATTGAACTTTAATTAACCAAATTAAAGCCCTATTAAAAACCTCACTGGCCCTGAGACCGTGGACAGCGGCCGCCCTTAATGGGAAATCCATGAGAAATAATCTCCTTCAGTGGTGAGTTCCAAGCAAAGGGGTCCGGCCTGGCCGCCGTCTTCGCCATCGACCCGTCGGCTGTGTGTTCTTTAATGGCATTTGGTTTAAAAATGTGACCCTGGCTGGCGACTGGCCCGCCACCATGCTGGCAAAGAACGACCCACTTTCGAAAGAGAGCTCCAAAGAGCTATTGGCAGTTCCCCGGTTTCCGCAGGAGTGACCCAGTGGTGCCCTTTGCAGAATTTGTGATTCTTCAGAACGTAAAAGTTCGGAGCACAGGAAGAAGCGGTTTGCTTCACCTCGTTGGCGCATGAAGACGGCGGGCGGCTGCTCTCGTGAAGAGCTGGACATGTCTACCAGTGTGAGATGTCAGAAGATGTTGGGTCGTTGCTTAGCGACATCTTCCCCCCGTGGGCGAGACCGAGGCAGAAGGACCCTTGATGAGACCGAAGTTTGTAATCAGTGAAATTGTGCACCATTCTGATTGTCTCTGCATGAATCTTCCAATAGGTGCTTGATTATCATGACTGATCTCCAGTTGAGAACATGGGACTTCAAACTGACAGCGATTACTCAGGACTGTCGGTCATGTTGAAGGAGGGGGCATTGCTTTCCCTTGTGTTTTGGGTTCCCTGCAGCTCCGGTCTACAAGGTAAGTAATGTCAGCTGGATTACACATTCACCTGCTAGGGCGCCGTCACCGAAAAACTGATTTGAGTTTGAATCACAGCTCGGTTCTAGTTGTAGTCCAAAAAAAAGGTTTTGGGTTTCAAGAAGATAGGAATGCATAAATAAAGAATGTATATCTGTCTCCTGGTCTACTCTTGATTAAAACTGCAACGCTATCTGATACTTTCCGAAGGCACTAGTCCTATGTCAGTGTGCATTGTGGGAATCTCACTCTCACCATGCATCTGTTTATTTGTGTCTGCATCTCAGGTTTTAAGAGGGGTAATACACAACTTAGCAAACTTAATCTAACCCATCTGAGGGAAAGAGACACCAGACACATTCCCTATTCCCACTTCTTACACACACGCACACACACAATCCAAACGCCAATTCAGTCTCTCTTTTCTCATCCAGCGTCCCACTGGAGGGTCTGTCGGATGCCTGCAGTTTGCACGCGGGGGCCGGCCCGTACCGCGGCTCTGATTGGCTCACCGCGACGCGCTAACGCGTTCCAGTGGCGACGATCGATTCGTCGTGCCGTGCTCGCTTTCATTTCAGATGAGCCTCGCTGATACCAGAGGAGAAAGGAGAAGAAGTGATAGAGGGATAGAAAACACTTGGACTGGGCCCAGTGAAATTATACAACACTTATTTGATATGCAGATATGGTACAGATGGGAAGATGTTTAAGCAATATTTATGGAAAGTATTTAATACAAAGAGGTTTGGTCTGGAAGATGTGTTGTGCAAGTGTGAGCATTTTACCTTTTAGAATGTTACAGTTGTGATTAAAAAATGCAAATAACAGCTCATTAATCTTTTAATCTGATTAACATGGCATGCATGAAGAGGCTCTGGGGAAATCTCACCGACTCCCTCTCTCTCTGTCTTTCCATCACTCTTTCACTCTCTCGTTCTCTCTCTTTTAAGCAAAGCGAGAAGGCAGTCTCATGCATCTGACTAAATTACATTTCTAATAAAGGCCGTTAAAACTCTCACTCCCTTTCCCTCTCTGGACTCCACCTGAGGCCCGCGGTATGGTGCAGTGATGGCGCGATAAACTCAAACAGGCGGAGCAACCGCCCGGAACTGCGTTACTGCCGGTTCTGCGGAGGACCCGGGCCACGGGCTCCCAGGCCAGCGTGGCACCCAGAGGGGCTTAATGAACCATTACCTGGGTAATATCGGCAAAGCCTTTGCAAATGTCTGTTCGACATTTCCCCACAGAAATATACTGCCACTCTATCCCTGCATTTATGTGTCTAAGTGAGGGAGGCAGATTGAAGAACAGAAGGATTTTATTTTTTGTTCTCAGTGGCTGTGAATTGCTTCCTTGGGCGGAATTAAATGAAAATTAAACCTCATCTCTTCAAGGAGCTTGGGCGGAGCTTCAGTGATGTGGGCGGAGCTTCACTGAGTGTGGGCGGAGCTTCAGGGACATGGGTGGAGCTTCAGGGGCCTCTTGTTTCTCAGGCCCACCTTTGGAGATGGCGTTTAAACCATTAAAGGTTGGGCTCCAGTGCCTCCTCACTTGGATTGTTTTCCTGGGAAAACGGGCCTTAAAGCGACTCTTGGTAATTCTGTGACACACTTCCAATCGATGTCACATCCTGGTGTGTGCCACCAGGCAATCATAGAGCCCTTGTCCAAAACAACCTTCATTTGCTGTGGTGCTATCAGACACCATTCAGTTTGTGTGTGTGTGTGTGTGTGTGTGTGTGTGTGCGTGTGTGCGTGCGTGCGTGCGTGCGTGCGTGCGTGTGTGTGTGTGCGTGCGTGTGTGTGTGCGTGTGTGTGTGTGTGTGCGCGTGTGTGTGCGTGTGCGTGTGTGTGTGCGCGTGTGTGTGTGTGTGCGTGTGTGTGTGTGTGTGCGTGTGTGTGTGTGTGTGTGTGCGTGTGTGTGTGTGCGTGTGTGTGTGTGTGTGTGTGTGTGTGTGTGCGTGTGTGTGTGTGTGTGTGTGTGTGTGTGTGTGTGTGTGTGTGTGTGTGTGTGTGTGCGTGTGTGTGTGTGTGTGTGTGTGTGTGTGTGTGTGTGTGCGTGTGTGTGTGTGTGTGTGTGCACATGTGCTAGTGCATGTGTGTCTTCTGTCCTCACTCCATCTCTCCCCTAAAGGGAAACATTCCCACCCCTGTGTTTCATGATAAGGTGCTTCCGCTGTACATTGTCTCCCCAGACTGGACAACCAGCGGTTCTGATGCTACAACCCCCCCTCTCCCCACCCAGCCCCGCCCCCTCCCCACCCAGCCCCGCCTACCTCCCCACCCTGCCCCGCCCCCATCCCCACCCATCCCCGCCCCCTCCCCACCCAGCCCCGCCCCTCTCCCCGCCCTGCCCCGCCTCTCCACACAGGCCTGGGCTGTGTCTCCATTCGAGAGAAGGCATCAGGCTGCTGGAGTAGAAAGCTTTGGCCAACAGCCTGTTGTTTTTTTAAAAACAGCCATTTTCACTGAGAATGTGTCCGTTTTGCATTAATATGTAGTATCATATCAATGAAAGGACATTCTTGAAACGTACTAATCTTATTCAGAGATGTGTGACATCAGAATTACATTTCCTCTGCTGAACTCATTTCTCATTGTGTAGCTTGTCTTTATAATGTAAGGAAACTTTGTAGAAACTCATTTTAGTCATTAACTGCCTGCCACTGTGCCAAAATTTGTGAGGTATTTTTTCTCTTTGGCAATACAAAGATCTGGAGTTTTATGGAGTAACATCTGATGTTACCATAGAAACCTAGATTTATTCTAGAGCTCCAATTCTTAGATCTCTGCATTGTTCTAGAGTTCTGTGTCATTTTAGGATTATGTTGTTCTAGAGATATGTAATTACTACACACACACTGCACTGTTCTAGAGATATGTAATTACTACACACACACTACACTGTTCTAGAGATATGTAATTACTACACAAACACTGCACTGTTCAAAGTTATTCTAGAAATCTGGAATTATTCTGGAGTGTGATCTGCAGTCTTCTTCTGAGAAGTCAGACTCCAGTCCAAAGTTGTAGAATTCTAAAGCTTCTCACTGTGTCCATCCAGGCATGTGGACAGAAGATGGAGGCACAGCGTAGCTGACATGTGCCACAAACCAATCTGCCCTGGTTAGCCTGGCTTCCCACGGGGGTTCATCCAGACTCACAGGCTTTAATGCCTTTGAGGCATTGCAGGCTTAAGTTTTAGCGAGGGAGAAAACAGAAGCATGTGGGTTTGGGGATCAGGATGGTCCGGAAAGGTCTGGCAACTCTTCCGTTTCTCATCTGCGCTCTGGTGATGGGACCTGTTTTGTTACTGACATGGTTCTGTGAAGACTACCAGACTATCACTGGTGATGGGACTGCCTGCTCCTCGGTCCTGCGGGTGTTTCTGGTTCTGGCTGGTACCAGTGGCAGTTAATCAGGGGTGTGTGCAGAGGGCCGTGGGTGAAGAACCCGGGGGGGGGGGGGGGGTTGTCCCGCCCGCACCTCTCTGTCACCGCCACGCTGGCAAGAAGATGAGACAAAAATGAGGCGGCAAATACCCCTGGACCTTCAGACTTCACAGCTATTGTTCAAAAGAGAAGGATGGACTTGGTCAGTCATGTCTGACACACCCATGCGCTAAATACAAGTACCTGAGAAAGAGGGAGAGAGAGAGAGAGGGAGAGAGAGAGATAGAAAGAGAGGGAGAGAGATATAGAAAAGACCTATAAAGGCAAATTGGAAGGATGTGTTTTGCGCTGCAGGAAACAAGGAATAATAACAGTTGTTAAGCCTTCAGTGAGGCATTGTTCTGGGCGGAGAGTTTCTCCTGGATAGAAAGAGTAGAATGATCAGATTTCTTCTAGAGACTCAGAATCATAGGAACAGTGGAACAGTGTTCTGTTCCCATGGAGATTAAAAGAACAGTGTTCTGTTTCCATGGAGAGAAAGAGTAGAACAGTGTTCTGTTCCTATGGAGATTAATAGAAGAGTGTTCTGTTCCCATGAAGATTAAGAGTAGTACCGTGTTCTGTTCCCATGGAGATTAATAGAACAGTGTTCTATTCTCCTGCCTATTCCAGGCCATTGTGGGAGGGGGTTCAGTATTTTATGACGAGCACATGGTCTACGAGCCTGGGTGTGTGTGGGGTCGGAACTGCATTCTGGAATGGAGGGACGGAAATCTGTGGTAGGAATTAACACCACACAAAAGGCTCCGTTGGCTGGAATATCTCGCTCAGTGAGTCTGTCTGCACTGTTTCCCTGGACTGACAGTGTTCAGCATGTTTTGCAGAAATGGCACATTGAAGGGACAAGTAATTAGTTGTGTGTGTGTGTGTGTGTGTGTGTGTGTGTGTGTGTGTGATGGCCTTTCTCTCGGTTTCCCGCAGCACTTGGCTGGCACGTGTGCTGGTTTACACACCACCCCTGAACGAACACAACGACTCGTCCAAGAGACCAGCCAGACCCAGGTAGGCGTGTCCATTCAGACCACAGTTCAGCAGGCTTGGTGTTCACACTGCAAACAAAAACCAAAACACATGGCGAGTTAGCAAGGAAGTGTGTGTGTGTGTGTGTGTGTGTGTGTGTGTGTGTGTGTGTGTGTGTGTGTGTGTGTGTGTGTGTGTGTGTGTGTGTAAACCCAGACAGCTTTTCCCAAAAAATCTGAATGCAGCTTTCTCTCCGAGAAGAAAACTGAGGGAGTGTGTGTAGTCTGCTCAATCACGTGGATTAGAGTTTTGTTTGAAGCCTGCTGTGTGAAACCTTGATTTATCCTGACGGAGGAGTTCCAGAATGACAGCCGGGCCGATTTCCAGTCTTGGCGACATCCTAAAGCTTCTGGGCAGCAGGAGTTACGCCGCTACGGTGTGGTGTTTAGCGCTCGCAACAGGACGCGCGTGTGCAGTTAGAGCGTGCCGGGGGAGACGTGCTTCAAAGGAGTCGTTCCCGAGGGGTTGGTGTGATGAAGACTTCGCTTTCGACGAGACGGGGACTGATGATGTCAGCGGCCTTGCGAGAGGCACCGTGCGGGACGCGGCCCCGTAAATCTCTGTCGCCGTGCCATGTTGTTGCAGGTGGTTTAGGGGAGCGTGGACGCGTGTGATGGAGCACACACACACACACACCACACACACACACACACATACACACACACGCATACTCACACACACACACACACACACACACACACACACACACACACACACACACACACACAGTCTCTTGCACACAGTCCCTTGAGAAACAAAGGATATGAAGTGAGACGGTGAGCCCCAGTTTCTCCCACACACACATGGGGGGTGCGGTGGAGTCTTGATTGGGAAGTTCATGATCTGAGCTCCCCAGAGATGCTAGACAAGGTTAAGTCCTGTAGTCCCGCAGACAGCACAGATTTGTCTCTGAACTCTGTTCGTCTCCGAACTCTTTCCCCCTCAGCACATCCAATCTTCCCTGAGTGATGGCTCCCAAACACACTTGGTATTGCGATATTAAAGCACACTTTCCCAGATGCGTCAACCAGTGGGTTCACAGACACCAAAATCTTCCCTCTTCTTTCTTCGGAAATAATCTGAAGAAATTATATGACTATTAGCAATTACTGACCTGAACCGTAGTGATTGACAGCACAGGTGTGACACCCTTTAACCTTTATCTTTTTTTTTACTGTGGTTCAGAAGGTCGCACCTCAAAATCAGGGCACCTGTTTGCATATTGATTTGTGTTTAGGTTGATTTTGGGAAGTTTTTGAATCTCAGAAACACAAACTGATCAAATTTGTCAAATGTTCTGAGTACAATGTTATGTTCTGTTCATCTTCAAAACGGAACATGTTTCAGTGCAACTGAATAGCAGCCTACTGCAGAATGATAAAATAGTTTGTTTTCTCTATACATAAACATGCATCACACACACACACACACACACACACATACGCAGGGCCAACATTAATTTCCATTAAGGGTGGGGTGTCTCTGCGCCATGTGATTGCAGCTTCGCGAGGTATCAGCATCTCCCAATTCCACACATCCGTCTCCTCCAATTAAATCAGTGCGCTCGTTTTCTAATTAACTGGAGGTTAATTGGCTGACTGGTTGCAGCGCTGGCTGCTCTCTGCGTCACACGCTTTCTTGTGGCGGCGACGCTCACTTCCTTGGTTGCCACTTAGTGCTGCGGATGGCGGCGGCTCATTTGGAATTAATTACTAACGAGCAGGAAAGCCTGATTGGTTCAGACGCTTAGTAATTATGCAGGAATGTTAATAGGATGATGGGTGTAGCAGCTGGTTGAAAGCTGCATCTGTGTGTGTGTGTGTGTGTGTGGGTGTGTGTGTAAGATCAAGAGGGAGAGACAGACAGAGAGGGAGATTTGTTTCAGATGTTACATTAGTGGGCCTCTATTTATTTCAGCCTTTATTGGAGCAACTCCTCAGTCTTTAATTTATCACTTTTAAATTCCCCCCAGGAGGAAGAAAGATGAAAGGAGAAGTTTTCATCCACACGCACTCCACACACGCTGAACACTACCGACATGTGTTGGCTTAATGTGTCTACACTCAGAATAGGTTCTATTTCCTGCTGTCGAATACTACATGTAGCAGTTTCATGTATTTACCCTGCATGGTTGTAATTACCTTTGTGCACAGGGTTTAGCATAACGCCCCAAGCCTCTAATTCAGCATTGCTCAAAATCCACACAGTCTATACAACTGAAGACTGTAGTCTTCCTCCAGCACCAAAAACTATTTTTTATGTCCTCAGGTGCTTAAGCACCATCTAGTGAGTTTGATTGGCTGTGTTAAAGTTTACTGGGCTGGCGTTGATTGGCTGTGTTAAAGTTTACTGGGCTGGTGTTGATTGGCTGTGTTAAAGTTTACTGGGCTGGCGTCATGGACCACTACTCCACTCCAAGTGTCCTGAGTGGCTTTGTAATACTTCATATGAACACTTTATGTTTGTGGTCTGCTGTCTGGAATACGGCCAGGCAGGGAGTGTGGCCAGTGGAACAGGTTCAAGGAGGCGGGGCCAGTGGAACAGGTTCAAGGAGGCGTGGCCAGTGGAACAGGTTCAAGGAGGCGGGGCCAGTGGAACAGGTTCAGGGAGGCGGGGCCAGTGGAACAGGTTCAAGGAGGCGTGGCCAGTGGAACAGGTTCAAGGAGGCGTGGCCAGTGGAACAGATTCAGGGAGGCGTGGCCAGTGGAACAGGTTCAAGGAGGCGTGGCCAGTGGAACAGGTTCAAGGAGGCGTGGCCAGTGGAACAGGTTCAAGGAGGCGGGGCCAGTGGAACAGGTTCAAGAAGGCGGGGCCAGTGGAACAGGTTCAAGGAGGCGTGGCCAGTGGAACAGGTTCAAGGAGGCGTGGCCAGTGGAACAGGTTCAAGGAGGCGGGGCCAGTGGAACAGGTTCAAGAAGGCGGGGCCAGTGGAACAGGTTCAAGGAGGCGTGGCCAGTGGAACAGGTTCAAGGAGGCGTGGCCAGTGGAACAGGTTCAGGGAGGCGTGGCCAGTGGAACAGGTTCAGCGTCTTGGCGCCGTTAGTGTCAGGCTTGTTTGGCTCTGGTCGTCCAGGGCTGAAATCCAGCACTGCCCGTGCCTGCCAAGTCGATGAGTTAAATCAGGTGTTTTAGAGCAGGGAGACTAAACTGTCTGGCTCTATGACCCTGCAGGACCAAAACAAGCCATATAAAGTATTGACAGTGAGTTCATGAAGTGGGTTTGATTGGGGAAAACCCTAAATTATACAATTCTTGAGCTCATCTTGGACAGAAAGTAAAGGACAAAGACCTACAAAGCAGCATCTGGTCTACAGAAGACGTAAAAGGTTCTTACAAAAGGACACAATTCTGCAAAGTTTCAGGCGGATACAATTAGTGTCACAATTAGTCACTGAAAACTTTTTCAGTCAGTTGGACTTAATTTTCCAGCAACGTGTAAGGTTTTACGCAGTAGATTCAAGAATGTTATGCCATGTGCTTTTGCAGATGGTAATAAATTAGAGGGAAATATAAGATGATTGTTCAAATGATGGTTCGACAGATGAGAAACAATAGAAAAAGAGTGAGAAAAAAATGTTTTTGTATGTAAGAGTTGTAAATAAAGATCAATGAATATATATATATATATATATATATATATATATATATATATATATATATATATATATATATATATATCACTGTATGTACTGGAACAAGCTTTAAACACAAGAAGATCAATAGAGCCCAGATGCAGGCTGTGCAAAGACGTAATATAACATCAGACTGCAAGGTGGTTGCATGCAGAGTGTACATGCTTCGCCATAACCAAGTGGCTGGGTTAGTATACTGAATCATCTGTGAGCACTGACCTGGAGGTCAAGGTGGTACACAACCCTGCAGATGGTGGCAAACAGCTGAGTTATGATCCAGGATGATCCACTTCCGGGTATAGACTGACCCAGTGGTAATGGCTAACCAACCGATCATAGTTGTGATGGACCAGCAGCAGAAGATGGACAGATGTAGCGGATCCCAAACAAGGAACCGGAAAAGCTCCAGAAATATCAGGGGCTGGAAGAGATAGAAGGTGAAGACCAAAGTAATCAGAGTACTAGGGACACCCAAACTGGGAGAGTGGATCCAGCAGATCCCAGGAAAGACATCTGAGATCTCCACCCAGAGGAGAGCAGCTGAGATACCACGCAGGACCCCTGAGCTCACAATCACCGGTTTATACATCCACACAACACACTGGTGAGATGCTGCAGCCAAGCGTGAAACTCTCAACCGGAAGCTTCAGTCCCCTTGGGGGCTAAATCAGGTCAAGGGAGGGGAGAGTAGACCAGACCCAGGACAGAACATCCATGTTTTTGGACTGAAGGGGGAAATGGGAAATCTAGGAGGCAACACATGCAGACATGGTTATATCGTCTGTTAGAGGAGCACCGCTTACACCCATGTAGTCATGTAGAACAGAATCATGTGATCTTTGACCCCATACGGCATCAGTTATTTGGGAAAAGAATAGTTTTTTTACTGATATGCCAACCTTTAGTGTGTGTGTGTCTGTGTTTGTGTGTGTGTGTGTGTGTGTGTGTGTGTTTGTGTTTGTTTGTTTTTGTGTTTTTTCCGTGGAGATTTTTCAAAGTTTAGGTATAAGAGATGGAAGGAAAGCCCAGTGGTGTCATGTGGACAGAGAGTGTAACGGGAGCCCTGATAAGTGATGGGTCAGAACCGGAACACACTGAAGCCAGGTCAACGTGGGCACCGTGACACGCCATGATGCAGTTAAACTCTCATTAACCCCAATTACAAGCCCAGATTACTCGTTTAATGCCTCGATGAGTTCCGTGCGCTACCACTAAAATGCAGCTAATGATCTAGGCTAACACGGAGGCCGTAGGTGCTTCTACAACACCATCTCTACTTCATCAGTTATCCCATGATCAAAGAGCACGTCGTGTCTTAACCATAATGGCTTTGATTTCCTTCCGGCCATGTGCCGTAGGCAGACAATCTCTGACACAAGGTTTTGGGGCCTTAATGGCGTAGACATAACGAGGTCCACACTAGACGCCGACGGCTTTAATCTTAATCAACGTCTGCGCTTCCTTTACTGTGTTCAGCTCTCTCTGTAGTGATGTAAGCACTGTGATCGCCACACCAATCAACACATCATGGCTTAAATCAATATTCATTTTGTTCATGAATACATGCGCATATATAAATATGTATAAAAATATATACATATATACCTGACCAAATCACCAAATCACCAAATCACCAAATCCATTTGCTGACATGCAGCCCCAAATTTGCATGGAACTTCCACCATGCTCCACAGTTGAACCTCCACCAGTCTCCACTGTTAAACCTCCACCATGATTCACTGTTGAACCTCCACCATGATTCACTGTTGAACCTCCACCATGCTCCACAGTTAAACCTCCACCAGTCTTCACTGCTGAACCTCCACCAGTCTCCACTGTTGAACCTCCACCGTGCTCCACAGTTGAACCTCCACCATGATTCACTGCTGAACCTCCACCATGATTCACTGTTGAACCTCCACCGTGCTCCACAGTTGAACCTCCACCATGATTCACTGTTGAACCTCCACCATGATTCTCTGTTGAATCTCCACCGTGCTCCACTGCTGAACCTCCACCATGATTCACTGCTGAACCTCCACCATGATTCACTGTTGAACCTCCACCATGATTCACTGTTGAACCTCCACCATGCTCCACAGTTGAACCTCCACCAGTCTCCACTGTCTCCTGCAGACATTATTGTACCTCTCACCAGCCATTAAGTGAACAAGCTGCTTGTTACACCCCGATATTTCACTCTTTGACTCTCCAGTTCTCATGTTTTCATGCACAGCTGTGACGCTCACCTTCTATTCCTCGTGGACCATTTGACCGGATATCTCCGCCCGGTACCAATTCTGGTAAATTTGTATCTGTGGGTGTCAGTATGTGTGTGTGTGTATGAATGTCTGTTTGTGTGTGTCTGTCCGTGTCTGACTGTGTGTCTGTTTGTCTTTGTGTAACAAGGACGTTCAATCACAGGCCAAACTGTGGACGGACTGTCTGATTGGTTACACACATTCTGATTACATTGTGATTCTCAGCACGCTGCAACAAGACTGGAGTAACAGAACTCTGTCCCTATTGGAGCAAGGAGAAACAATCACCCCCCCCCCCCCCCCCCCCCCCCAATATTGAATCCAGGGCTGATGTGATTTGCTCTGTGCTAGCTGAGTTGAACCTCACCTCCAGCTCTGGAGAAGCGTGAGGGGTTCTCTCGGAGGGGCGTCCCCACACCCTCCCGCACCTTTAATGAGGTAGAGGGCTTTACTCCTGCCCTCCAACAGACCCGGCTAATCAAGACCGGACTTTTCTTGTTTTCTTCTTCATTCCAGGCAGGAATGAACGTCAACAGTCTGGCAGATCCCAGTCTTCCTATAGTACAATAACGCATCGCACCGAAATGCTGCTATGATGCCTGCCCGTCTGGGTCAGTGCAGCGTTCTTAGCATGTTCTTAGCGGTCGAACCAGCCGTGTCCTCCCATCTGTCCTGTGGCAGCTCTCGTTGGTCGGAGACCTGACCCTACCACACCCTACCTCACCCTACCACACCCTAACATGCCCTACCACACCCTACCTCACCCTACCACACCCTACCACACCCTACCTCACCCTACTACACCCTACCATGCCCTACCTCACCCTACCACACCCTACCATGCCCTACCTCACCCTACCACACCCTACCTCACCCTACCATGCCCTACCTCACCCTACTACCCCCTACCACACCCTACCTCACCCTACCACACCCTACCATGCCCTACCTCACCCTACCACCCCCTACCTCACCCTACCACACCCTACCATGCCCTACCACACCCTACCTCACCCTACCTCACCCTACCACACCCTACCACACCCTACCACACCCTACCTCACCCTACCACACCCTACGTCGCCCTGATGAGTCCATGAATCTGTCATTGAGTGGCCATAACTGAAAACGTTCAGTTTGCTCTGATGTGAGTTCTATCACTCTCTAACTCTTTACCTCTGCTGTAGGGTATGCTACTCTTTCTTTTATCAAATCCCTCTCTCCCTCTCTCTCTCTATAGATGTGTGATTGATGGCTCTCAGATTAAGTCCCATCTTGTCAAAATAAACAACATTTCCCCAGTTAACAGAATGATCGCCATGGAGATGGACCCCCTCCAGCCGAGAGAGAAGACACTGACCACCACTCACAAATCAGAACGATGCGTTTGCTCTGTTCCTGAGCAACATGCACGACAGACATTTTTAAACCGTGGTTGCAGCTTTGATCTGTGTAAACATCAGCAGAACCACGGTGGAAGGCGTGTGGCGGGTTAAAACTGAGACGTGAAAATCAGCCGTGCAGAATGTCGAGGCGTCATCCTGATGAATCACAGACAAGATAAAGAGGCTCTGGCATTCTGAACGCTGCGCAAATTACCACCAATTACAGCCACTTTAGCAGCAGTCCTGAGATACACCTGCGACTCGGCCATGGACAGACAGGTCAGCACTGCTAAATCAATTATTTCCAAGTCTGAAAACAACTGAAAGCTCCTATATTGTGAGGTGTGTTAATGACTAAAAGACCATCCAAATATGTTTGTCTCTGGAGAGAGAGGTAACGTGTGTAGTGATACACCTACACGCAGTCACACACACGGAGTCGCACCAGTGTTGACCTTTGAACCTTCCTCCGTGCCCTAATCACCCACAGGCACACACGGACCTTTAATACAACCGTGTCAGCGAAGTTCAGAAATACCCAATATTGTTCCACATGGCACAAACTCTGGTGCTTTTCATTAGGAACAAGCCTGTGATGAAAATAAAAGGCGTGAGGAACTCGTTTGTTCAACAAACGAAATGTTTGTGGGTTCTGTCGCGTTTGCAGGTGGGGACAGCCGTGTTGCATTTAGAGCGGAAACCACAAACCTGATCTCAGGTCAGATTGAGTCAGCCTTCATATGGAAGGACTTAAATAAGAAAAAATCCAGGCTAAAATTCCACAGTATATCATCAATTAATGAAAAGACACATGGTTTAATTGAAAAAATAAACATTTACCGTATTTTCAATATCAATATAAGCCGCATCTAAGTTTTTTTTAATGGAAAATGTTGTAGCTATAAGCCGTATCTGGGCTAAAAGCCGGTGAGTTCCCTTTTACCGACGGGTCTGGTTAACGACGGACGGAGTTACGACCGACTTTTCTTAATTTCGCGCGGTGCGTGGAGGTGCAGTGGCAGCACTGTGGAGTGTTGTGGAGTGTAGTGGAGTGTTGTGTTGTGTAGTGTTGTGTACGATAAGCTGAAGCAGCGCAGCCTCCACCGCAGCCCATCTCGGCAACGCGGTCGCTCTTTCTCACGCTGTACGTACGAGAACATTGTTAGTTTTTTTCTATTCTGTGTTTACGATCAAGGCGTGTCTAAATCTAGGTTCGCGCTTAACGACGAAAACTGCTTTGCTCAATAAAATGTAGGCTACTCGTGTTCAACGGTTTATTCAGTTAAACATGAATTTGTAAGCCTACATACTGTACATTAAATAACATGTTTATTCAGCTAAACATGATATTTGAAATGTAAGCCAACATTTAGTACATTTAACCTAAAGGACGTAATTTTCAAAAGTCAGTTTTGGTCCTCTGCAGTTTTAACGGTTAAAAAGAAATATTTAAATAGCGACGAATCTAGCGCTAGGACCATGCAGAAAACGACCGCTCCGAGCTCCGCTCCGGTAACACTTTACGTTCCTAAAAATGAATTTTCCATGAAGCAAACCTGGCGACTTCGTGGCTGCATCCATGTAAAAACACGTACGATTTGTAATTCACAGGTTTAAAAACTCGTTCTCGCCCCTACTGTGCAATTTGGTTAGGAATACAGCCGAACTAAACTATCAAGTTGAAAGTCATCATAGTTTGCTTACCCATTTTGACCCAGTTCCCAACCCAACTTTAAGAATAGATTAACGGCGATAATTTTTATATCGCCCGATAAGAGTATCAAATTAACGACCGCCGTTAACGCCCTTAACGGCCCACCACTAATATATATAATAATAACATTTTATTTAATAAGCGCCTTTCAATACACCCAAGGACACTGCACAATAATAGCGAACAATAGAAGGAAAATATAAGAACATTAAAATACAATACAAGAATCAGGGTTGCCAACTTTTGACGTTCGCTTGGAGTGAGATTTTAACCTGGGTTGCGAGTGTATTTTGCAGAGCGGGGAGGGGGGGGTGGCGAACGAAAGTTGTTGAGCGGGGGGGGGGGGGGGGGGGGTGAACGTAAAATGGACACAGATTCAGTGTTATATCGCCGGTGGTTGGCGCCAGAGCTAGCGAACTAGTAACGTATTGAATCATATATGTGGATCTGAGGTAAATAAACTGGATATTTTTTTTTTCGGCGTGAGATATCGGAAGTGTGGCGTGAGAGCGTGTGAAAACGGTCAAATGCGTGTGTCTCACGCTCAATGCGTGAGAGTTGGCAACCCTGAAGAATACAAATAAAACAATATAGGCTCAGCCATAAGCCAACTGAAAAAAAAAAAAATATATATATATATATATATATATATATATATATATATATATATATATATGTATGTATGTGTGTGTGTGTGTGTGTGTGTGTGTGTGTGGGCAGATTAATGAACAGTCGAGGTGGAGGAGTGTGTGCACAGCACCTCCACGTTAATCCTCTGTTCACTGCTCACACCCTCTCTAATCACGACGAGTTAATTGAAATCTGTTTGCCGAGAAGCTCTCCCGCTCTGGCAGAAGCGACGGGCGTTGGAGGTGAAAATAAAACATTCACTCCGCACCTTAGAGAATCACACCGCGTGAAATCTGTTCATCACAGCTGGGTGAACGCGTCGCATAAAAGAGCAAAACGCACTCGGAGTTTCCACTGTGCGCACGTGTATGTTTGCAGGTGTGGCCGCGATATGAGAGCGATAGAAGAACGATTTAGAGAGATAAGACGTCCACTAAAACTATACGACTTACTATACGACTTCGTTGCTTTTAAGAAACCAGTGGCTACACCACCACAATCGCCTAACGCGATTTGTCTCCGTGTCAGGCGACGACACAAGACACGAGAACGTCTGTCTGGCAGTGTACGCAAAGGTGACATTGGCATTGATGGATCATTGTGTATAGAGCAAGAACAAGGTGGAGCTGATGGAGGTGTGGAGAGAGAGGGTGGTCACGTCAGTGTCATGGGCTTGCGGTGAAAGACTCGAGATGGAGGCCTGAGTTTCTTCTCTGTGTAGCTCATTGGTTGATTAACTACAGTCTGATTGATAAACTACAGTCTGATTGATAAACTACAGTCTGATTTATTAACTAATGTCTGGTTGATTACAGTCTGATCGATTAACTACAGTCTGATTGATTAACTACAGTCTGATTAACTACAGTGCAGCCTGGCTCCGCCCTGTAAACCCTCCCGATGCACAACTGCGGTCTGATCAAATCCGCACGCTGGGCTTCTATTTCAGTGTCCTGCTGCATTCGTCCCAGCCAAGGCTGGCATACTGCCCCCTACTGGACAGTTCCAGTTCCTTGAGTGCGAGGCTTGACAAAATCCTCTGCTGGGATTCACCCCCAGACGCGTCTGTGTCATGGCCGGCCGTCTTCACTGCCGCTAATTTACATCGAAGGCAGTCACAGTTATTGCCGCCGTCGTGTAATTTTGAAAATGAGCCGAGCGCTGAATTGCTCTCTGAAGACTCTCGGACGTGTCAGGTCTGGGTGTTAATCTTAAGGAGACAGGGCGGTGAGACGAGGCGGTGAGACGGGGCAGACGTGTTTAGCATGCGACTTTGACACTCTCCGCTCCGCTGTCTGTGACCTCGATAACAACACGCAGCCAAAGCTCCTCTAAAGCACAGATCCCGAAGGTCACAACCTGCTGACCCTGTGCTCTCTGCCCATCTCTCCTCTCCCTGTCTCTCTCACCATCTCTATCTCTGTCTCCCTCACCATCTCTATCTCTGTCTCTCTCACAATCTCTCTCCCTATCTCTCTCCCTGTCTCTCTCCCTGTCTCTCTTTCTCTCTCTCTCTCTCTCTCTCTCTCTCTCTCTCTCTGTCTCTCTCACCATCTCAGGGGCGCTGTGTCCCCCTCCTAGAATGATTTGTAGTTGTTCAATTTGTGTTAGTGTTTGGAAGTTTGGGATTATCTTTATGAATTTGTGTGTGTAAATTTCTTGCGTTGGTCTGAATTTTTCACATTGCAGATTGTCTCTCTCTGTGTCTCTCTCTCCATCTCTATCTCTGTCTCTCTCCCTGTTTCTCTCCCTGTCTCTCTCACCATCTCTCTCCCTGTCTCTCTCTGTGTCTCTCTCACCATCTCTCTTCCTGTCTCTCTCTGTCTCTCTCACCATCTCTCTCTGTCTATCTCTCTCACCATCTCTCTCCCTGTGTCTTTCCCTGTCTGTCTCACCATCTCTCTCCCTGTCTCTCTCTATCTCTTCCTGTCTCTTTTACTCTGTTCCTTTCTCTCTCCATCTCTTGTCCTCTCTCTCTTCCTTTCTATCTTCTATCAACTGCCCTCTCAGTCATTTTCAGACTTCTCTCTCTGTCCTTCCCTCTATCTTCCTCTCTCGTTCTCTCCCTCCCACTCTCTCTCTCTCTTTCTCTCTCTCTCCTCCACTTTCTCTCTGGGGAGGAGACCATTAATGAGAACTTTGGCTCCAGGCTGTTTGAAATAAACATGCTCTTCAAAATGTCAGACCTGGTCACATGCACTCTGCCCAGCGCACAGGGCTGATTAACGCGGGTGACGGCGTGAGGAGCCTGCATGCTGCTGCCACGCCGCGTGTGCTGACAGGGCATGACGTGTGACGTTACCCCAGGCGCACGTGCTAACAGTATTAACCCGCAGGTGCGAAATGCGCCTTCAGTTCCTGCAGAAGAACTCCCATTAGCAGTCTGCTCTCCAGAGACGAGCGAGGGAGACGCCACCTGCTGCGAGTGTGTCAGCGCACGTGTTGGTTCAGTCTGTTTGATGAAGCCGCGGTCACAGACCTGCACGTGGGGACTCGTTCAGTCATTCCTGTCGCAGGGGTAATGGGTGCGCAGCGCTTTATTAGGTTAATTGCGTAATTCAATTGATAAGATACAGAAGAAATAAAAAAAAAAAACGACCTTCTTGCGCTAATTGACGAAACGCTCACGCTGTCTGACTTTCTTTACTGAAAAGGTCAATGACAGACATTTGTGTGCTTGATTTCACCAAGTCCAATTCTATCTAGTTTTAATAGCTCCTTAAATATGGAGGTAAACCCCCCCCCGCACTCCAGTGGGTGAACAAGGCTTGAGCAGTAAACACCACAGGCAAACAAGCCTGGTTTTGTGTCTTGCCTGCTCTGTTAATTCAGCTGGGTCTGCATGCAGTGGAGAGTGATGCCCTGCTGACTGTAGCTGAGTCACAGAGAGCAGAGGGACGTGTTTATTTCCGTTATTACTGCTAATTAGGGCTGTGAGGAAAATACCCGCCATTAGCTTTTGTAGCTAAGAAAGCACCTTGGCATGTCGAGAACAATTCAGAACGGAGGATATTACCGGCTTCTTGGATGTGGGGGAAATGTTGGTTTTTTGGCTTCAACCTGAATTTTGCTCATGTTTCAGAGAAGGCCACTGTAAAAGTTTTACTGGCTTGGCCAGAGGCTTCTTGTGCAGGTTAGGGTTAAGGAGGCTCATTAAATGTGAATACACTGATTGAAGGGGCTTTGTGAATAATTCAGTGTGGCAGGCAATAAGTCTTCAATCTGACTCTGTCTTTGTGGTCTTCAGATTTCCTCCACAGTCAGGTCTCGCCCATAATCCACGTTTTGGCCATAAGATGTGTCAAAAATGTCTGTCGCATCCAAGATGCGTCAGGGCCTTGGCGGAAAGGAGATCTGGGAAAAATGCCTTCTGAGAATCCAAACGCCGGACTATGACTCTTATGTCAACAACTATGTTGTTGTTGCTATTGTTTCCATTGGCAACAGAGTCCAATCTCCATTGGCAATATTGTATCATGTTCACATTTGGAATAGTCAAGTTTAAACAAACAACTTATACACTTAACATATTACTTCTGGTTTTAGTGACTGACCCAAATGCCCTTGACAAGAGTAGAATTAGCATGTTAGCAACCAAGGCGTCACGCTAACACTGGCATTGAGAATGCAAAGCGCTAATCATGCTAATCACAGCAT